>NW_024062322.1:0-60152 GCF_006381635.1 Hibiscus syriacus | reverse complement strand
AGTATATGATTTTAGGGTTTCAGAATAACCCTTAAAAGGGTTATATTCAGACGTCGAACGGCGTCGTTTGAAGCATGAGTGAGGCCGAGTGATGGGATTAAGGGCTAATAGCCCATTTGGTCCTCTTACCTCTGTAATCTTGCACGCGTGTCCTTAGCATTTATGGGTAACAACAGTTTAGGTCCCCCCAAGCTTCTGTAAGGGTGTATCTGGTCACTAAAGGAAATCCATGCAATCTTATTTCGAGCCTATAGTTTATTTTGTTTTGTTTACATCACTAGTCTATATATTATGTAGGTTTTTATGATCTTCGAATTTGGACATGTAATTTATGTTTTTCTTCATTTTGGTCACTGGACTGGTTATTGTTAATATTGCTGAAAGTTTAGACATTATACCTTTATTTATGAAACTTTTATTTGGATCACTACTATCATATTTTGGGTTAAATTTCGATTAATGTCTATTTTTTACTTTCATTATATTTTAGGTCCTTATCTCTGTTTATTATTACATTTTTATTAAGTTCGAATTGGCCATTATTTTATGCATGTTTCGTTTTAGCCTTGTTAATATTGAATTGTGGTTTAGTTCTTTATTTTTTTTCATTTCATTTTAGTCCTATACATGATTTGGGCTATTTTTAGCTTAGTACATATGCTATTTAGTTTTTTTAGTATGAACTCTGATTTATCTGAAATTGTTATTTAGTTTTTATTTTCTGTTTCTTTCATTGTAGTCCTTTAAGTTTCTGATTTTACCATTTTTGCTCTGTGAGTTTATGTGTTGTTATTCTAGTCCTTTTTACTTGCTTTTTGATCCTGTTATCTTGGTTTATAATTTACTTATTTTCATTGTAGTCTTTATATATGAATTTATTATGTGGTTATTTGTATTATGTAAATAATGTTGTTTGTTTCATTTAATGTAAAGATTCTACTTTGCATTTATTTATATTTATTTCCATTGTATTTCTCTATTGTATATTATTCGAATAATTTCAAGAACACATATTTATAGAACGGGCGTGGAAAGTATCACTGGATCGAGGTGGTACAATCCGATACGACGTTCAAACTGAATAAATAAAAATGCAAATTTTCCTTTTACAAGCTTATAGAAATTATTTTTATTGTTTTTATTTTTTGATTAATTTATTTGATGGTCATATTGTTTAATATTTAAATTTTAATCTTTATTATTATTTCTTCATTGAATCTTATATGAGTGATGTATGTTTTGGAAAAGTATAATATGATGTATTTTATGTCAATTTTCGTCGTTATCTTTTAATTTAAAGAGAAAATATTCTTTACAAGTAAGAAATAGACGAGTAGCTTTCCCGGCGGAGGATTGCAAATCTCGAGATTTCTTATCGAGAAAAGGATTTTTTATTTTAACTAATATTCAATAAATAAATCACAATTTATTTATTATTCTATTTTCATAATTTTCATTGTATCAATGGTTGTTATGTTAATATTAACGATACATAAATTAAGCATATCGTATTTTCTACTCATGACGATATTATTTAGTGGTAATTCAAAGATAGGATATACTTTATATAAGAAATAGATGAGATACTTTCCCGTTGGAGGATTGCAAATCTGAGATTTCTTACCAAGTGAAGTATTTCTATTATTTTAATTTTAACAAATATTCAATAAATAGATCATTTTTTTTTACTTCATATTCAATTGTAATTTCCACCATTTACGACGATGTGTAAGCTACACAGTACCAATTTTGGGCGTTGTGGGGTGTTTACCCTTCCCCACACGTAACCGACTCCCGAACCTGTTTTAAATGAATCTTTGGTAACGTAGACCAAATTTTTGTCTTATAAAATTATTTTTCTTAAAATTGTTTTTAAAAGACGTTTTTAGGTATTCGACCTACCTAACCCAAAGGTCGATGGCGACTCTTTTAAATTTATTCAAATCCGTTCAAAATCACCAATTTTCCAAATAAAGTCGTAATCGTTTTTAAAATAATATTTAATTGTTTTACAAAAAAATGGTTATGACAGCTTGGCGACTCTGCTGGGGACCTAGAGAGTCAGGCTGTCGGTCGCTTATATATGGTCGTTATGGTGGAAATTATAAGTTCGAATCTTTAGTAAAACTATGATCTACGTATTGAATTTTTATTGATTTTTATATACTAACATTTTAATTGTTTTCATTTTTTCAGATTTTTTAGTTCTCGTTGAGTGTTTTTTTTCCTGTTTTTTGAGTCAAAGGTTTGTTTGTTTCTCCTCACACACATCACTTTCATTAGCATAACATGAGCTCTAGACATGAGTTTCGATCCAAATTAGTTAGGGTATTGCTTTACTCTCGTAAGAATTTATTCTTCGTATGAGTTTTAGCAAATAACCCATGGGATACATACCTTATACCTTCGTAGGAATTTATTCCTCGTATGGGTATAAGGCAGTGAATCCCCTCGAATTGAACTCGGTCCGTTTGAAACCTGTAATGGGTGAGGATTGAGGGTTTGGTAGCCCAAGGGGGCACTGACATCAAGGACAATTCGAGTTCCTTTTTTTCCTGTTAGAGCTGAAACCATGCATATAGTGAACCATAGAACGGTCACACTAGGTAGAGTCATACTGAACCTCTGTCCGTCAATAGGTACCCAAAATAGGCGTACACAATGGAGAAACCCTCTAACCTTTTTATTTTATTTATTTATTTTTGAGTATGTAGAATAGATTTATTCTGTTAAAGCATGTGAAATAGAATTTAGGTGCAGTTAGAATTTAATTAATTTAGGAGGGTAGAGAGCATGTTTGGGTAGGACCCTTTTTGAGGAATATTATTCAGGTAGATAATGCATAAATAGAATAGATTTATTTCCTGTTTTACTTATATTTTTATGTTAAATTTATGCAATTGTTTTGACTAACTGTTTTGTTTGTTTTGTTTATTTTTTTTCATACTGCATAGACATATCATTAGAAAAGGCGATTGATCTGTGAGTACGATAAAGTGGAAAGACTTTCACGATGGAAAGGAGTTTCCTAAACAGAGAAGTGAATCCAGCAGATGTAAGGAACTGGTCCGAGCCAAGCAGAAAGAGCAGGGAGATAGTCTATCAGGGAACTACGTGTCGGATCTGTCTGATTATACACCAGCTTCTTTAAAACAGAATGAGCTTCAGGGATTGAAAACCATTTGGGAAAGTTGGAATCTTATTGAGAGGCAAGCTTTTCAGCAGACTTATGGGGATATATTTCATCTGATATACGTGAAGGTAGACCCGGTTCTCATACGAAGCATAATACAGTTTTGGAATCCGGCCTATAGTTGTTTCACATTCAACCGAGAGGACATGACTCCAACCCTCGAGGAATACCAATTTCTGTTGAATTTGACAAGCGTTAAAGTGGACAAAGTTTACTCCCGGTCGATAAAAGGGCCTTCCTTTAAGTCAAAGCTTGCAAAGATCTCGGGCACAAGCGACAAATGGGTGAATGATCGTTTGCAACGCAAGGGAGAAAGTGAGGAGTGCCATGGTCTCACTTACAAAAGATAGCTGAAGCACATGTAGATGAAAACGTGCGTAGAGATGTATTTGCTTTGGGTATATATGGTTTGGTAATCTTTCCAAAATGTTTGGGATTGATCGAGCTAGCAGTAGTCGATTTGGTTGAGAAGTTAGGAAGAGAGGTGAATCCAGTCCATGCAATTCTTGCTGAAACTTTTCGATCTTTGAATATATGTAGAAGGTTGGGGGGAGGTCGTTTTATGGGCTGTGCTCAATTGCTTACTGTGTGGATCAGAAGCCATTTCTGGAAGGAAGAAAAAGTCAACTATAACCGTTTTTTTGAAAGATTATTCTCCTATTGCTGAGTACCTTACGAAGGAGTGGCCTGAAGTATCTCAGAAAGATCAATGGATTGATTTCTTCCGGAATCTACAAAGTCAAAACATAGCATGGCGAACACCGTGGCTGATGCATACACAAATCTTGTTCAAGTGCGGAGATTTGGACTGGATCATATTATTGGGACTGTGGGGAGGAGTGGGATACGCTCCTTTGTTGATATTGAGACAGTACGGTGCCCGACAGTTTGTTCCCGTGACTCATGGGTTGACTGGTGCTGAATTTGATTATAAAGAAGGCAATTATAGAAAGAAAATCAAAGATGCGGCTGATTCCTGGAGGATGACTTTTAGGACTAAAGTAATTGGAGCGGATGTTATCTTGACGCCTGATTATGAAGCCTGGAGAATCAGGAGGGTAAATGATAAGATACCTTTAACATCTGGAGAGGGATCAGGTCGATGGAAGAACAAATCAGAAATATCCCTTCGAATTTGGAAATCCAAAGAATCGAGTTTGAAATGGAAAAGGCTAAAGATTCCAAGAAAATAGAAGAGATGGAGAGAGAAAACTTCATGTTGACTATCGAGGCTGAATTTCATGCCAGACAGTTTATAATGATGAGAGAACGGAAAGAGGAGGTGGAAGCCGATTTAGAAGATTAAAAAAGATTATCAAATGGTACAGCAAGTGAGAAAGACTTGGATCCAGAGAATTAGCAGCTGCAAGACGGCGAATCAAAAGTCTGGAAATTGAGAACAAGTGTAAGATCAAGAAGATAGAAGCTGGAAAAGCAAAAGTATGCGAGCTAGAGGCCGATAAAAAGGAATTGGTCAAGCAGTATAAAGCTGAGGCTCGTAGAGCTCAAAAACTCCATGAAAAAAGAAGTCAGCCTGAAAGAATTAGAAGAAGAAAAGAATCAAGTCCAGGGTTAAAAACTGAGATGAACAGTATAATTGAGGACTTTGAGGACAAAGATCGAAGAATTTTAGAGCTCGAAGAAGAAAGAAAGCAAAAGAAAGAAGAGATGTGGTCTGAGAGACAGGGATGGAATCGATTCCTCGATAGAAAGCAGGCAGAGATTGGATCGTGGATGCAGAGATTCTCGACAAAAAGTCAGCAAGTAGATGAGCTCACGGGAGAAATGGGAGAATTACAGATGAGATTCGAACATGAGATGAACCAATCTCGAGCTATGAATGATGAGCTCAAAAGTCATGTATCGAACCTTGAGCATCCCTTCTGCAAGTACAAGTTCCTCCCGCTTCAGTGGACCTAAGAGTTGCTCTCGAAGAAAACAAATCCTTCCAGAAGGAAATCAGAGAATTGAAAGGGTGAACTCCAGAAATGTCGAATTCATATTACCATCTAGAAAAAGAGATCAAACGCATCAATAAGGGATGGGAAAATACATACGAGCATTATCGATCCTTAGTAGAAGAACGCGAGCGCATGATGGGGGAAGCTATTGCTCAAATGGGTGAAGTGGCTCGGTACATGAACGAATTAGCCAATAGAGCGGAGATCATCCAACTGCGCACAAATCCGGTTTCTGATATACAAGGGAGATCATCGCCATTATGAACGAAATTGTAGAGCTGAGTCTGAGGGCTAGGCCTTATATGTAATAGAACTCCTTTGTAATGAGTGAAACTTTTTATCCAATGAAAGTATTTCCGAATGGTTACTGCTTGGGTCAACGCCTTTTATTTGCATTTCATACTTGCATCATTCATTATGCATAAGTAAATTCATCATTTATAATGCATCACCAATAAAATGTATCACATTACCAATAATATGCATTCGAATTTAAAAGAACAATAAAATTAATTTCCGAAGGGTTATGTGACAGACGATTCTGGCAAGTAAGAACTCCAATCCTTATCACACGCGAAGTAGAGCCATGGAGGCCAAGCTTGATCAATTAAAGAAAGAAATGCAAGAAGATTTACTAAGAATACAACAAGAATGGCAGGCAAAGATGGATCAGTCACAAAAGTCAATTATAGATCAAATCCTGCAAAGCCAGGCTAATATGATGAATGAGATGATGACCAAGATGTCTGGGTTACGTACTGAAACAGTTAAAGAACCAAGCGCTGCCCCTGTTGAAGTTTCTAGGCAGGAGTCTACCCCGAGACTAGTTATCTCACCTGAAAAGCTAGTGGAACATCCTGCAGGGTCTTCAGCTGTAAAGGTTCAAATGGCCACGACTAACCCTCAAAACAGTCCTTATGAGTATATTGATGTAGATCCTGAGGAAATGGAGAAACCTAAAACGGAAGTACCGGAGCATTTAAAGGACTGGTGCAAAGGGTTTTTTAAAGAAATGGGAAAGCAGGGTTCTCAAGACGGAATGAATGCAGAGGAATTGAGTCTTGTGCCAGACCTAGTATTACCACCAAAGTTCAAATGCCGGAATTTGAAAAGTATGATGGAAAAACTTGTCCTGTTGCTCACTTGACCATGTTTTGTCGAAGAATGACAGGATTCGTGAAGGATGATGGGCTATTAATTCACTGTTTCCAGGCCAGCTTGACGGGGTCAGCTGTCAGATGGTATAACCAATTAACCCGAGCTAAAATAGGTCTTGGAAGGATTTGGCCAATGCGTTTAAAGAACAATATCAACACGTTACCGATATGATGCCTGATCGTGTTACTCTCCAAAATATGGAGATGAAGCATAATGAGACCTTCCGACAATACGCTCAGCGCTGGAGGGATATTGCTGCTCAAGTGCACCCACCACTTATTGAGAGGGAGTTTATAACCATGTTATAGATACGTTAAAATCTCCTTATATTGATCATATGTTAGGAGTGGCAACTAAGAGCTTCTCTGATATCGTGATGTGCGAGAGATGATCGAGAGAGCATTAAAGAAGGGGCAGATTGTCGGTAGCCAAACTCCTGCAAAGAAACCCTATGTGAAAAGGAAAGAAGGAGAGGTGAATAATGTAAATTTCTCTGTGAGTAAGCCGAAGATGGGAAATTCTTCTTCATCCCAAGGAGAGACTAAGCGCGAGCATAACAATGAAAGGATGACGTTCACTCCCATACCAATGACTTACAGCGAGCTCTTCCATGGATTAGTCCAAGCTCACATAGTGTCACCAAATTCATTGATCCAATTAAACCACCTTATCCAAAATGGTTCAACGAAAATGAGACATGCGAATATCATGCAAATCTCAGAGGACATAACATTGAAAAGTGTCTCGCTTTTAAAAGAGTGGTGGAAGATCTGATCAAGAGAAAGGTGGTGTCCTTTAATGATTCTGAAGCACCATGTGTTGCTGCAAACCCGCTTCCAAATCATCAGAATCAGGGAGTAAACGTATTGAGGAAAATCAGAGAGTTAAAAGGAGAATTGAAGAAATAAAACACCACTGAAGTGGGTATATGCTCAAATAAAGGAGAGGGTTGTTGAGCCCTAGAAATGAATGCTCAATGGAAAAAACAGAGAACTTTTGTGAATACCATGGTGAAAATGGTCATCAGATTCAGGACTGTCAAGAATTCAGGCAAATAGTCCAAGAATTAATGAACAAGCAGGAGTTGCAGTTCTATGAAGAAAGAATGAGTGAGAATGAAAGATATATCTGCGCTTCTGAAGAAAATTCAAGGGAAGCCGAAAAGAATTTAAAAAAGCCTGTCCTGGTCATATCGAAGCCAAATTACGAGGCCAGCAGTGGAAGTATAACATCTAGGGTGGTGATCAAACCCCTGCGCCTTTTGCCTATAAGAGTAACAAGAGTGTTCCCTGGGACTATACATGCCAAATTAATACTCCTGAGAGTAAGAAGGAAGAGGTTGCTGAAGTTGGATTTTTCACCAGGAGTGGAAGATGCTATGCTCCTGGAAAGGCTATAAAGCAAGAGATGTGGTTATTAAAGATCCTGAGGATAAATTGAATGAGCCTGTTAAGATTGAGGAGGCTCAGGAATTTTTAAAGTTTCTGAAACACAGCGAGTATAATATTGTGGAACAGCTTCATAAGACCCCAGCGCGGATTTCAATGTTATCTCTACTGTTGCATTCGGAAGTACATCGAAATACTCTGATCAAAGTGCTGAATGAAACTTTTGTAGGGAAGGATATACCAGTGGAACGGGTGGACAGGATGGTAAATCATATTAATGCAGATAATTTTATTTATTTTTATGATGACGAAATACCTGAAGAAGGAAAAGGCAGGGGCAAGGCTTTACACATTACGGCTCATTGCAAAGGAGTTATCGTCTCAGATGTATTAATTGACAACGGATCGGCCTTGAATGTTATGCCATTCGCCACTCTAAATAGACTTCCTGTGGATGTATCACAAATGAGGGTTTGTAGCAATGCTGTAAGGGCATTTGATGGGACGGAACGCAAGATAATGGGGAAGATGATTATCCCTCTCAGAATTGGCCCTACAACATTTGAAGTAGATTTTGTTGTCATGGATATTCATCCGAGTTATAGTTGCTTGCTAGGGAGACCCTGGATTCACATGGCTGGGGCAGTTTCTTCCTCCCTTCACCAAAAGCTCCGATTCATTGTTGATGGGACTCTGGTGACCATCAAAGCGGAAGAAGATATCATTGCCTCTATCACTACAGATGCACCATATGTAGGGGTAGATGAAAATGCACTAGAGTCCTCCTTCCAGTCCTTGGAATTTGTTAATGCTACTTTTATTTCTGAAGGCAAAAGAATTCCCATTCCTCATCTTTCAAAAAATACAAAGATGCAATTAAAGGAGACCTTAGCTAGAGGAGCAAAGGTAGGGAAAGGCTTGGGAAAGAAATTGCAAGGAATCACTGAAGGGTCGGCTCCAGTTCCTAAAAGAAATTATTTTGGTCTCGGATACAAACCAACGTACCATGATAAAGTCAAGGATGCACAAAAGCTTAAGGAAAGGAGGAAGGCAAGAGTAAAGGGAGAAGATCTTGTTTGGGGACCCATGGTCATTCCACCACTCTCCAAATCTTTTGTGTCTGGAGGATTTGTGATTGACACGCTGAAACAGTTAGGGGATATTGAAGATACAGAATTTGTTGAAGATTTATTGGGAAGCCTGAGCATCAACGTTATCACAGAAGAGTCTACTGGAGAGTGTTCATTGGCATCAATCCGTCCGTGTCCTCCTGGCTATGTTTTGAACAATTACACTGTTGAAGAACTCCCTGTGTTCTATAAGCACTTTTCAAAGTAATGCATAATAACAAATCTGTCTCCTTTTGACCCAAATATAATAGGGCTTTTGTAAAAGGACAAATTGTTATTTGTCATTGCTTTAATGAAACAGTGTTCTTCTTTCATTCTAATCTTAGCAAGTATTTTATTCATCTCTTGAGTATTCTTTATTCTTTATTGATAATTATTCTCTTATAAATATTAGATAAAATTTTTGTCCATAGCCAAATATACTCCTTTGATTCGCAGGTCTTCAGATATCAACTGTTCGAGTAATGATACTTTTGAACCACAAATTGATTTGAAAATGACATGTGTCTCGAAGAATCTGAGGGTTATAAAGATGAAGAGGAATGTGAGTTAAACTCTGAGCTTGTTAGAATGATGGAGCAAGAAGATAGACAAATATTGCCCCACAAAGAGACAACTGAAACAATAAATTTGGGAACAGAAGAGGATATAAAGGAAGTTAAAATTGGCACTTCACTCTCACCAAAAATAAGAGATGGTCTTATAAGCCTTCTTCGGGAATATAGGGATGTGTTTGCTTGGTCTTATCAAGATATGCCGGGGTTGGAGACTGACATTGTGATGCACAAGCTACCAATAAAACCGGAATGCAAGCCTGTTCAGCAAAAACTTCGAAGAATGAGACCAGATATGCTATTAAAAATCAAGGAAGAAGTAAAAAAACAATTCGATGCTGGATTTTTACAAGTGGCCAAGTACCCTGAATGGGTAGCAAACATAGTGCCAGTTCCAAAGAAAGATGGCAAAGTTCGGATGTGTGTTGACTACCGGGATCTCAATCGAGCGAGCCCCAAAGATAATTTTCCACTCCCACATATCGATACTTTGGTTGACAATACGGCTGGTCATGCTCTTTTCTCTTTCATGGATGGTTTCTCAGGTTACAATCAAATTAAGATGGACCCAGAAGACATGGAAAAGACAACTTTTGTGACAATGTGGGGTACGTTTTGCTACAAGGTGATGCCCTTTGGACTTAAGAACGCCGGGGCAACATATCAAAGAGCCATGGTTACGTTGTTCCACGATATGATGCACAGGGATATAGAAGTGTACGTGGATGATATGATTGCCAAATCACAAACTGGAGAAGAACATGTAAAAGTCTTAAGGAAACTATTTTTAAGATTAAGAAAATACCAGCTCAAGCTTAACCCAACCAAGTGCACATTTGGAGCTACTTCAGGGAAGTTATTGGGATTTGTAGTCAGTGAGAATGGGATAGAAATAGATCCTGATAAAGTCAAAGCAATTTTGGAATTACCTCCCCCTAGAACGCAAAAGGAAGTACGAGGTTTTCTGGGAAGGTTAAATTATATTGCCAGATTCATCTCTCAGTTGACCGAGAAATGTGATCCAATATTCCGATTACTGAGAAAGCAAAACCCAGGAGAATGGGATGATAGTTGCCAAGAATGCTTCGATAGAATTAAGAGTTACTTAATTACTGCTCCTGTCTTGATGCCACCAATCCCAAACAAACCATTGATTTTATATTTGACTGTCTTTGAGAAGTCAATGGGATGTGTGTTGGCCCAACATGACGAAGCTGGAAGAAGAGAACGAGCTATTTACTATCTCAGTAAGAAATTCACTGACTGTGAGACTCGATACTCCTCCATCGAAAAGCTGTGTTGTGCTTTGGTATGGACTACTAAGAGGCTGAGACAATATTTGTTGTATCATACTACCTGGTTGATATCAAGACTGGATCCATTAAAGTACCTGATGGAATCAACGGCTCTAACTGGAAGGATGGCGAGATGGCAAATGTTGTTGTCCGAATTTGATATAGTCTACATGAACCATAAATCAGTTAAAGGAAGTGCTATTGCAGATTTCCTGGCAAGCAGAGCATTAGAAGACTATGAGCCAGTAAAATTTGATTTTCCGAATGAGGACTTGATGAGTATATTTGTTACTGAAGAAGATACTCCGAAAAATGAAGCATGGAAAATGAACTTCGATGGCGCTTCTAATGCTGTGGGACATGGAATTGGGGCAATACTAGTTTCACCTGAGGGAGATCATTATCCTTGTACTAGTAGGCTCGCCTTTGAATGCACTAACAATATGGCAGAGTATGAAGCATGTATCTTGGGTATTCAAGCTGCAATTGAGCGCAAAGTTAGAAGCCTAGAAGTATTCGGCGATTCTGCTCTGGTTATTTATCAGCTTCGTGGGGAATGGATGACTCGAGACTCCAAGTTGATAGAGTACAAGAACTTAGTGATGGAGTTGATCAAAGAGTTTGAAGAAATTTCTTTTGCTTATCTTCCTCGTGAAGAAAATCAAATGGCAGATGCCTTGGCTACGTTGGCAGCTATGTTTAAGGCCGATGATCAATCTCGAATGATGCCTATTCTCGAATGATGCCTATTCGGATGAGTATAAGAAATTCCAGCTCATTGTTGCAACATAGAGGAAGAAGAGGATGATAATCTCCCATGGTATTATGATATTCTCCAATACGTAAAGTATCGGGCTTACCCGGCAGAGGCAGCGGAGAATGATAAACGGACCTTAAGAAGATTAGCAATGGGGTATGTCCTTGATGGAGATATATTGTATAAAAAGGGCAAGGATCAGGTGCTTTTGAGATGTGTGGATAGAATCGAGGCCAAGAAAATACTTGAGGAAGTCCATGAAGGAGTTTGTGGAACACATGCTAATGGATTCACAATGGTTAGAAAAATCATGAGGTTTGGGTACTATTGGTCCACTATGGAAGGAGATTGTATCAGATTTGCTCGAAGATGTCATAAATGCCAGATTCATGATAACCAAATACATGTTCCTCCTTCACCACTCCATGTAATGAACGCACCTTGGCCGTTTTCAATGTGGGGCATCGATGTCATTGGGGCAATTTCACCGAAGGCCTCAAATGGACATCGTTTTATCTTAGTGGCTATAGACTACTTCACCAAATGGGTTGAAGCTGCCTCTTATGCTAATGTCACAAAGGAGCAGTGTGCAGATTTTTAAAAAGAGAAATCATTTGTAGATATGGAACACCTGAAAGGATCATCACAGATAATGCATTGAATTTGAACAACGATTTAATGAAGGAAGTTTGCACAAAGTTAAAGATCAAACATCACAATTCGGCTCCTTATCGCCCAAAAATGAATGGGGCAGTAGAGGCAGCGAATAAAAACATCAAGAAGATCATCACAAAAGCAACTGAAACATATAGAGACTGGCATGAAAAATTACCTTTTGCGTTGCTTGCTTATCGCACGTCCGTTCGTACATCTACTGGGGTCTCAGTTTTACCGAAATACCTTCTGACTGGGTACAAAGTAGGTTTGATCAATTAAATTTGATTGAGGAGAAAAGGCTGAGAGCTATCTGCCATGGCCAAATGTACCAGAAAAGGATGATACGAGCATATGACAAGAAAGTCAGACCTCGAGAATTTCGTGAAGGTGATTTGGTACTAAAAAAGATCCTACCTATGCAAAAAGACTTTCGAGGGAAGTGGATGCCGAACTGGGAAGGTCCCTATGTTGTAAAAAGGCATTCTCAGGAGGAGCTTTGGTGTTAACAGAAATGGATGGAGAAGATTTGCCTAATCCCGTGAATTCAGATTCGGTCAAGCGATATTACACTTAAAAAAAATGATGGAAAAAATGAAATGAAAAAATGAAAAAAGAAAAAAAATAAAGGAGGGTTCAAATGAAAACCCAAAATGGGCATCTTGAAACCAAAGGAGGATTCGAGTTGAAAATCCGTAATGGACGGCTCGAATAATCAGAAATTGAAATGGTGGATTCCCTCGGAAGCCTAACGGTTTAGGGAAAGACTCTCATGCTCACATCTTTTGTACGATCTGAATCTTCGAAACACATGTCAACTTTCGAGAAAGATTTGGGGTGAAGAAATAGAAGGACTCAGCATTTGATATTCACTATATTTGTCCATTGTTTTTCTTTGTATATACTTGCTTTCTTGTCCCAAAAGATTGTACTTTCTCATTATCTATCTTCAGTGAAATTTTTGAATTTGATTCAATGTCCTCGCATATATTCACCAAATTACTAATCAATAACAACATCGGTTACTATGCTTTACTCTGAAAAGTGTCAGATTATGGGGATTTTGAAACAGGTGTTCACCAGAGAACACATGCAAAGGCACGCTCCCATCAATCATTAAACAAATCATTGAGGAAAAAGAGGGTTTAAATCAAAGAAATCAGTTTCAACATAATCATACTGTTCCCAAGCAAAGAAGTCCCAATTTAAAGGCATGTAACAAGGAGAGTCCATTCTGAATGAATTTTCTCTGAAAAATCAATCAATGACCAAAGAATCAAAGATGCAAGATAAACTCTCTCGGGGTAGATCAGAAGGACCAAGTCAAAGAATATTTAATGAGAGGTCAAGAAAGTAACCAGGCATGGATAAATGCATAAATATCGCATGTTTCGATCAAAGAGTATGAGAGAGTCTCAATGCCAGGAACGAACTAAGCATAACCCTTTAAACATGCATTTAGATCATTCTTAGAGCATATTGATAACATGAAATCATGGCATATAACCATTTTTACAGGATCTTCAAGACTTATTGAAGCAATGAATCAGTCAACATCAACTGACCGGACTTCCTCATCACGTAGGAGCCGTGTCAACATTAGGATAACCAGTCGTCCTCATCACGTAGGAACCGAGTTATCACCCTTCCTAAAGATGGCCAGAGTTTTTCATCATGTATGAACCGTGTCATCCCCCGGACCAGATCTCTTCATCACGTATGAGCCGTGTCAACCATAGATAACCAGCCGTCCTCATCACGTAGGAACCGTGTTATCACCTTTAGATGGCCAGATCTCTTCATCACGTAAGAGCCGTGTCAACCTGATAACCAGTCGTCCTCATTACGTAGGAACCGAGTTATCATCCCTAAAGATAACCAAATCTCCTCATCACGTAGGAGCCGTGTCACCCTTAGACGACCAGACCTCTTCATTGCGTATGAGCAGTGTCGTCCCCACCAACAAAACTATCCATTTTTTTCAAACCAAAAAGAGGAGAACCAAAAAAAAAAAAAAAACGTGTTTTCTTGTCGTCTTTGCCCTATTCTTGTTAACACAAGAATGTGCAAAGAGGGGCAGCTGTTGACACCCGTTTTTGTCCGGGTTTTGTCCGTTATTTTATTATTATTATTATTATTATTATCGTTATCTTATTATTTTATTATTATTTATTATTACAATTTTTGCAGGCCTAATCCCTAAGCCCAACAGCAGAATTACAAGACTAGAGGCCCAAACTCGGTTGAGGCCCAATACCAATCCCGGCCCACTTGACAACCCAGACTGAACCAACCCATCAGATTAGGGTTTCAAACCCTAAATCAGATTAGGGTTTCAAACCCTAAATCAGATTAGGGTTTCAAACCCTAAATCAGATTAGGGTTTCAAACCCTAAAACAATTTAGGGTTTCAACCCTAATCCCCTAACTACACAGCCGCCGCTCAAGCCAGATTCCAATCCCCAGCCGCACGTTGATCTTCACCAGTCATGCCTGAGCCGCGTGAGCAACCGTGAGCCAACCCGAGCCACCAAGCCAAGATGTCCCGTCGCCGCCGACTGTTCTCCTGCATGAACAGTGACCGGTTCCTGTAAAAACAGTAACCAAGTCAAATAACAGTAGCCGAAATCCGAGAATCCATTTAAAAACAGATTAAATCCCGAAAAATCGGGATGTAATCATGCAAAGTCAGTGAGACCCATCTCCTATTTTTCTAGATATCATCATCTCACCAGATACTCAATAAAGAAGCAAGGGAAACGAAAGAAAGAAAAAAAGAAAAAAACCAGAGGAGACAGAGAGAAATTCGAAATAGAAAAAAAAAAGAGAAGAAAGAAAAGTTTTACCTCCTCCTCGAACCACCACCGTGAACCTCGTTGTGACCTTCTCCGATCTCAGCTAGCCCCGTATCTGAAGGTAAAGCCTTCTCCTCTTCTAGGTTGGTTAGGGTTGGAGTGAGGTGGGTTTTGGGGTTTTGAGTCGCTTAGGTTTTGTAGGTGAGAGAGAGATGAGTTTACTCCCCATGGCCACCGATCCACGGTGGCCGGGGAGTTTTGGGTTCTCTGTTTGCTGGAGAGAGGGGTTGAGAAGGAGAAGTGTTGAGAGCCTTTTCGGCTCTCTGTTATGAGAATGAGAGAGGGAGATCGGCTGAGGAAATGAGGGGGAGAGTATATGATTTTAGGGTTTCAGAATAACCCTTAAAAGGGTTATATTTCAGACGTCGAACGGCGTCGTTTTGAAGCATGAGTGAGGCCGAGTGATGGGATTAAGGGCTAATAGCCCATTTGGTCCTCTTACCTCTGTAATCTTGCACGCGTGTCCTTAGCATTTATGGGTAAACAACAGTTTAGGTCCCCCCAAGCTTCTGTAAGGGTGTAATCTGGTCACTAAAGGAAATCCATGCAATCTTATTTCGAGCCTATAGTTTTATTTTGTTTTGTTTACATCACTAGTCTATATATTATGTAGGTTTTATGATCTTCGAATTTGGACATGTAATTTATGTTTTTCTTCATTTTGGTCACTGGACTGGTTATTGTTAATATTGCTGAAAGTTTAGACATTATACCCTTTATTTATGAAACTTTTATTTTGATCACTACTATCATATTTTGGGTTAAATTTCGATTAATGTCTATTTATTTTACTTTCATTATATTTTAGTCCTTATCTGTTTATTATTACATTTTTATTAAAGTTCGAATTTGGCCATATTATTTTATGCATGTTTCGTTTTAGTCATTGTTTAATATTTGACTTAATTGTGGTTTAGTTCTTTATGTTTTTTCATTTCATTTTAGTCCTATACATGATTTATGGGCTATTTTTAGCTTAGTACATATGCTATTTAGTTTTTTTAGTATGAACTCTGATTTATCTGAAATTGTTATTTTAGTTTTTATTTTCTGTTTCTTTCATTGTAGTCCTTTAAGTTTCTGATTTTACCATTTTTGCTCTGTGAGTTTATGTGTTTGTTATTCTAGTCCTTTTACTTGCTTTTTGATCCTGTTATCTTGGTTTATAATATTTACTTATTTTCATTGTAGTCATTTATATATGAATTTATTATTTGGTTATTTGTATTATGTAAATAATGTTGTTTGTTTCATTTAATGTAAAGATTCTACTTTGCATATTTTATTTATATTTATTTCCATTGTATTTCTCTATTGTATATTATTCGAATAATTTCAAGAACACATATTTATAGAACGGGCGTGGAAAGTATCACTGGATCGAGGTGGTACAATCCGATACGACGTTCAAACTGAATAAATAAAAAATGCAAATTTTCCTTTTACAAGCTTATAGAAATTATTTTATTGTTTTTATTTTTGATTAATTTATTTGATGGTCATATTGTTTAATATTTAAATTTTAATCTTTATTATTATTTCTTCATTGAATCTTAATATGAGTGATGTATGTTTTGGAAAAGTATAATATGATGTATTTTATGTCAATTTTCGTCGTTATCTTTTAATTTAAAGAGAAAATATTCTTTACAAGTAAGAAATAGACGAGGTAGCTTTCCCGGCGGAGGATTGCAAATCTCGAGATTTCTTATCGAGAAAAGGATTTTTTATTTTAACTAATATTCAATAAATAAATCACAATTTATTTATTATTCTATTTTCATAATTTTCATTGTATCAATGGTTGTTATGTTAATATTAACGATACATAAATTAAGCATATCGTATTTTCTACTCATGACGATATTATTTAGTGGTAATTCAAAGATAGGATATACTTTATAGATAAGAAATAGATGAGATAACTTTCCCGTTGGAGGATTGCAAATCTTGAGATTTCTTACCAAGTGAAGTATTTCTATTATTTTAATTTTAACAAAATATTCAATAAATAGATCATTTTTTTTTACTTCATATTCAAATTGTAATTTCCACCATTTACGACGATGTGTAAGCTACACAGTACCAATTTTGGGCGTTGTGGGGTGTTTACCCTTCCCCACACGTAACCGACTCCCGAACCTGTTTTAAATGAATCTTTGGTAACGTAGACCAAATTTTTGTCTTATAAAATTATTTTTCTTAAAATTGTTTTTAAAAGACGTTTTTAGGTATTCGACCTACCTAACCCAAAGGTCGATGGCGACTCTTTTAAATCTTATTCAAATCCGTTCAAAATCACCAATTTTTCCAAAATAAAGTCGTAATCGTTTTTTAAAATAATATTTAATTGTTTTACAAAAAAAATGGTTATGACAAATCTTAGGTTCAATCGAGTTCCGTAAGAAATAAAAAATTTAGCCAATATACATCGAGATGTTGGTAAGCGATCTAGAAAGACAACCTAAAGTTATTTTATGGAAGTTAGTTAATCTTTGATACATATATATGTAAATTTATCAAATCTATCTCAATATATACCATCCATATATATCATATATATATATATATATATATATATATATTTGATTAAGTACATTTATTCTTGATATGTATCATATATATATATATATATTTGATTAAAGAACATTTATTCTTGATATGTATCATATATAAAATGATTAAAAACATTTATAAAATGATCAAGAACATTTATGCTTGATATGTATCATATATATATATATATCATAGACATAATACTTTGTGAGTTAAAATATATGATTGGTGTATGTTTTAGTTAGTGGCATAAATTGGGAATGGTTATAAATGATAATTACATTTTGTGTCAGTGCTCCAATTTTTTGTATTAATTAAATGTTTTGTTTATTTATAGAAGAATTTTATGATTTGAATGTTTGGGTCGTTTAGATGGTTCAGTATAATATATTTGATTTGTCGTTGATCAGGGATTGAATTCAGGATGTTATAATAATTATAACTAAAAAACTATAAATATGATCATATCCAAATAATATCTTTGAAATTTGTAACTTGTTTCTTATACGATTTCTTTTAGTATACTACAAAAAATACAGATGGTACGATATAATATAATATGATACAGGTAACAAGGCTGGCTTAAAAAGTCAACCGCTGAAGACAAAGCAAGTTATGAAAAAAAATTGAAAAAGAAATAGTAACCAAATTGTCGTCGCTGATATCATTTCCAAGTTGTTTATTGTAGGCTGCTAACATCAATTAGAATATGAATACATTTTATAATGAAGAATACTTAAATATAATCTTAATTTTCTTTCTTTATCGCTGACTCGACCATTCTGTTTTGGAACTTTGCTATATTGTCTTCCATGTAGGAAATGATAGAGAAGTATAAAATGTTATCTTATTTGGCTTCTTCCAACAACAACAATGGATTATGTTATACCAATTGAACCACCGTGAATCACCGGTCCATATATTGTACATCAACAAACTATGTTACTCAGATTCAAATTACAAGATTGTATGCAATTTGGGTGTCGTTATACGTACTCCAGACCTCTTCCGCAGGCTACTCTCCCGTTGTCGTTATTTCGTCTATTAAACTCTTAAGCCTCTTGAATTCATCGAAGCCTTTAGAGCTCAACACTCTTCAAACTTCTACAATCTCTTGACATGACTACTGACAGACGCACATGATCTATTGACCGAATCCGTTGTTAGATTTATTTACCATGTCCACCTACAAATAGCCATCAACACCCTAGATCTGACATTAACACTAAAGGCTGGAAGAGGTCTCTCTCTTCGATGATTGTTCTTCCTTTCATCTCGATTGAGTAACCGTGTGCGACTCTCTGTCCAAACTAGAATGGGTGAACCGCTAGAAACCATCCAATCTCATTTCTCTTATCGACAAATATATTAATTTTTTCTGATTATTTCTTATGCACATTTAAATCTTAATCAAAGTTACATTTAAATCTTTGTTGGGAATTGTGAAGTTTGAACGGCAAAACTATTTGGACGAATGAATGCATCATTAACGTGCTACAACAAGCTTCTTCGTTGATAACGACTTGTTTGACAAATATGGAGATGTAATCCTTTATACATAGACTTCAATACTACCAATATGTAGATAACACAGTCAAACAAGGGGAAAAAATACTTGGTCTCCCCAACCATTTGATTTTCTTCTTCTAATTAAGCTTTTTTTCCCGATCTCCATGAAAACTCCAAGCTACGTATCCCAGTTTCTTGCTGTTTTGATCATCCTAGGGTTTGTTCAAGCCACGAGTTGCAGATATCTGGACCCTGCAGCAAGTAAAGAAATCGATCAAAGATTGAAAGACAAGTATTCTGCTGTATTCTTATCAAGCTTGTCTGCCATTCGTAGCCATGGGAAGCCTGTCACCGAGCCAATAACATCATTTCACGCAGTTTCACGTCGACTTGTCCCCGGTGGACCAAACCCTCTTCATAATTGATTAGCAAGAGAAAACAGATGCATAAATCTTTGGATTATTTGGGAGTTTCTTCATATTTTTGTAGCTATGTTATGCGTATATACTAAGCAACTTTCTTCTTAAGAACTAGTTTTTTTTTTTCCTGTTGATCTTATTCATTGGAAGTTCGAAAGATAAAAGAGTATGCATTGTGCTGCTTCGCTATGTATTATTGTTAGTAAATAATATCGTTGTAAAATAATATCATTAGCACTAATTAATAAGTAATAATAAAATAATAAAAGAAATAGAATAATTTAGGGTAAAGTACACAAATGGTCCCTCAACTATAGAATATTACTTTGTTGAGTCATTTGACTATTAAAAGTTACAAAATGATTTTTTAGCTATATGGCTTTACTTTGTTGAGTTTCTCGACTATTAAAAGTTACAGAATGATCACCCGACTATTCATATATTTTAAATCCATTTTTTTCGTTAAAAAATTTACACCTATTCACTATTTACATTACTAACTGCCATATCATCTCGAATCTTATTTCCATATAAATGTATCAAAAATTTATTCAAAATGGATTATAAATGCACCAAAAATATATAATATTTAAACGTTTATGATATGAAGATTAAATAAAAATAAATAAAGTCAAATTCTTTTATCAATGCTTGTATTATGTTCAAGTTGTGGATTTAATTCATTTACTCTAATTTGGCCTTTTCTTTAGTCCCTAAATCTTTTAGATTTTGAAATTACAATACTCAAACAATGACCATTAAGTCAATTTGATATATATATATATATATATATATATATATATATATATATATATATATATATATATTTGTTGAATTAATCACTGATATTCGATCTATTGATTGATTAATCCATATCGGATTTTACAGATACTCATCATAGGGTGACTTTCCCAAACGAGATTGCTCCATTTGTAAACGCCAGAGTTTGAATCCATGACATTTAACTGAGAAATTTAGTGTCTCATTCTACTAGATCAGTTGATTATTGGTTATATGTATGTAATTTAGTTATCCTTCTTTCAAGCCCAACCTTTCAAGTGAGCCTGCATTAGGATCCAAATCACTCCCTCCAACATCCAAGCTATCGTTAACAAGATCATGAAACCTGAAATGTGTATAATAGATAACCCAATAAGACCCTAGGAGAAATGCTGTTAAGTTGGTTTTGGGAATTAAGGAGGAGTTCGGCTACGGTTGCTAGGCACTTCTGTTCGCCATGGGGTTAAATTAGTAGTTAGGTGTCTATTTGCTATATTGGGATTTGTTTGTTTAGGTTCATTGGTTGGTTTTATTTTAGCAGACTCTATTTTCTTTGGGTAATGAAAATTTTGCTCTTAAAGGTTATAAGATTTTGTTTTAAATTCTTTTAAACGTTTATAATATAAAATGTCAAAATTCACCTCTAATATTTAATAGAATAATCATTTTGACATATTTCTTTCGAAATACTTTGACGCTAACATTTTATTTTAAGATAGAATATTATTTTGTTGGATGAAAATCTTTAGTTGACTAATAATCAATGCATGTCGCTCGTATAAGACAATCATGTGTTAAAAGTGATGACGTGACACATAACACATATCGAAAGTGATGATGTGTCATGTGAAACATGTCAAAAATAATATGTAACATGTGTTATGTGTTGGAAATAATAATATGATACATATAATATATCAAAGATGTGACGTATCCTACGTGTTAAAAGTGACAAACATTGGTCCTTCATCAATTAACAATATTTATTCAACCAAAGGTTATATTAACCAAAATAAAATATTGGTAGTGGACGTGTAGGTGGTGAGAGAAGAAAAAAAGCAAAAAATGGGGTGGATTAATGCTGATCGTAGAGAGAGGAAGCATGCAATGTCAGTGAAAGCAAAAACTTTATTTGCATTAGTCCAAAGGCGTGTGGAATTTGAAGAGGCCATATCCTCGCAATTTAAGCACGTGTGTTGAGCAAAGCGGAAGAGGCCGAGTTATTGGCCGTTGGCTGCCAATGAATTTATTTTCTGCGCCTACGTACGCACAGCTGGATTGGAATTCTCTGTCTTTCCTTTTCCTATAAATACATTAAAACCTTTTCTCTGCTTCAACTCTGAATCTTATCATTACTTAAAGGAATAAAGATAAACATAGCTTAACGAGCACGCTTCAAATAAAATTTTATCGATCTATCGAGTTGAGTGTGCTCGACTCGTCATTAACTTGTTTGATAAACACTCCTACTCTCAATCTAATTTGTTTTATTCATAACGTCAATATTCTCATCTTATTAGTCTAATTGATTATTAATACGAACACCCTTTAAATGAGAATCGCTTACTTATATAAAAAAAATCCAGTTTTTAAGTGAAAATTACTTATATATAAGGATTAATTATAAAAATTAAACATAGTTTATGAATTTGCTTATCATAATTGAAAAAGGACGAAAAGATCCAAAGCTTTATGGAGAAGGTAGTTTAGTTTATGTATACATCATGATTACCACATGCTTAACTAAAATTTTAAACTGGGAAAGAAATCGGGTTATTAATGTTAAGAAAACAATTCTTATTTCCAAAAATATAGAATTAATTACTATATGTTATAAAGCTTTTTTGACAAGTTTTCTAATATGAGAAAGCATGCGAATGGAGTGAAGCACCTTCAAAAGCTGAATTCCCATTTGTCCAAAGATATTATATTAAATTTGGAAACAAAAAGAAAGTTGCATTCCCAACCAAATACGTGTTAGATTCCATACAGATATATGTGTTTACGTTTCAAGCTTTAGTGAGGGCATCTATTGTTGCGTTGCAAAATTAAGATATTCAAAAGAATGACATTTTTTTAGAAATAATTTGGGACAATTGCTTTTAAGTCATTATATGTGATTGTACTTATATGAGTTAATTCGATGTGTCGGTGTGACATCTTAAACGTGATTCGGTTAAATTTAAAGAATGTTAGTGTAACACATAATCATCGAGATAATTAACCAATTTTTTTAAAACCTCGTTACTCAAAACCTTTAAAACTTGTTATTCTCATCGTAAAACTAAAATAAATATTAGTTAAATTATATAAAATACGGAGCACCATAGTTTAAACTAAGAACTAAGGTACTATACTCTAGAAGCAACTCGGTACAGGAATCTCTCCGATGAAATTCTTCCGATGTTATCAGAAATATTTGAATGTTGAGTTTGACAAGCTTAATCGCACACAATTACACTACGACAATTCATGTGATTCATAATATAAGCACGCAATACAAGTATAGGCATAGATTAATGAGCAATAACAAGCATGAATCATCTTATCATACATCTCATGATAATAACATATCATGCATCACTACTAATACGAACATCACACGTGCACAACATAGAAGTAGTTGGGTCATACGGTGGTGGTCTACTAAGCATCAAACCAATAATCAATACAATACTCAGTCCATATAACATCAGGCATCCCTCACACGACTCTTCACACAGTACTATCTCGGTCCACATAGCATCAAGTAGCATGAATCACTGATATCCAGTCACTTATCCTACATCACAATGGTCGGGTATTAAACAAGGTCAATGAGACCGCATCAAGAATCATCAAGCAATACACCTAACTCTACATCATGTTCTCCTAAATTAAGTCCTCTGGTCTTGACAATATCCTCTGTCGTGCAATCCTTTATTGTGTAGTTTTCTATCGTGCAGCCGTTTGATGGGTGGTTCTCTGTCGACAGTCCTTCCCCGGGCAGTCCTCTACCGAGAAGTCCTCCGTCGGACAGTCTTCCGAAAAACATGAAGTATGGAAGGGTAGAAGTGTACTCTTTAGTGGTTCTGAGTTCAAGCAGCTACGCAGGAAGCGAATACGTTGTCAATTAGCTAAAAAAAATTTAAACAAATACTACATTGTAATCATTTCTATTATTAAAAAAATCAATTAGTTTCATATATATATATATATATATATATATTCATTCTAAAATGAGAGGTTGTCAAAAGTATGAATTCCAGAGATAGATACCTTTTCTTGTTAAGGAAATGTGAAGAATTTTGGAATCCTTGAGCTTCAAACCCAAGCTCCATCTCCTCTTATCTATAAAATGGCTCGAATTTTCCCAAACTCATTGCATCAAAATTTCAAAAGCTTAACATTCTATCATCTTATTCATTCACTGTTGCGGCTTTCATCACTTGTTAAATCACAGCATGTCAAGAGTCCCCGAACCACTTATCATCGGAAGAGTCATAGGAGAGGTGGTGGACATTTTCTCCCCCACCGTCAAAATGACAGTAACTTACAACTCCAACAAACAAGTCGCCAATGGTCACGAGCTCATGCCCGCCGTCATCGCCGCTAGACCTCGGGTCGAGATCAGCGGCGACGACATGAGACCTTGTTACACTTTAGTAAGTCTTTTGCATTCAATACGATATCAGTGTCTGTCATCTTGCAAACTGCAGTAAATTCTTATTGATTTCCCTTTTGTGTTACCCTTTGACCCTTTGAAAGATCATGGTAGATCCTGATGCTCCAAGCCCTAGTGATCCCTACTTGAGAGAGCATTTGCACTGGTTCGTATATGTAAAATTTGGTGGTATATTCGAGTTAAACCCTACATTTTTGTTCAACATGTATCCTATAGTTTCTGAAATGTAACATGGCAGGATGGTTACGGACATTCCGGGTACAACTGATGCTTCATTCGGTGAGTTTCCCATGATTATATAACCACCCGTATTCGATCTATTAACCAATTAATATGAATCGAGTACTGTAAAAGTCTAATATGAAAGCGATTCTCTCAACCCAGTTTACTTCAATAAAAAACGTGGGATTTGAACACTCGTAATATTAACAATGTAATGAATGGATTATG
This sequence comes from Hibiscus syriacus, assembly GCF_006381635.1. Taxonomy (NCBI): domain Eukaryota; kingdom Viridiplantae; phylum Streptophyta; class Magnoliopsida; order Malvales; family Malvaceae; genus Hibiscus; species Hibiscus syriacus. The sequence continues at coordinate 35,829 of NW_024062322.1, read as the reverse complement.
AACAGGGAGGGAAGTTGTTGCCTACGAGACTCCAAAGCCAACAGTAGGGATCCATAGGTACGTGTTCATGTTGTTCAAACAGAGTGGGAGACAAACGGTGAGGCCACCATCTTCAAGGGATTACTTCAACACCAGGAGGTTCTCCGCCGACAATGGCCTGGGACTTCCGGTGGCTGCTGTGTACTTCAATGCCCAGAGAGAAACTGCTGCAAGATCAAGAAGATGAATCCGATATTCTCCATAATCATAATACTAATCATTAAATAAGTAATGGAGATCAAGATGTTTAGGGTTTAGTACGCGGGGTAATCTTGTACTGTTTGTGTTTTAACTTTATATGTAATCATTAAAAAAGTAATGGAGATCAAGATGATAAGTCATTTGACCGTCTTCTTTACAATGCACCATAGAAAGATCTCTATTTGAGAAAATAAACTTTGACAAACATTATTTCAAATTTTTTCCCAACTTCACTAGTTGATCAATTTTGCCCATTTTCCCCATTCCTTTGGCGGGCATTGGCAAGCTATGGAAACGACTCTATCACTATGATGTATCACGAAAATAACAGAAATTTCAAGCTTGTTCTATTGGGGGATAGGCTTTTGGACTTTTTACTCTTCACAATTATTATCTGGACATATCTTACTAGGACGCAAACCTAACAAAACTGACTTTTCGTTTCCTTTGTACAATGGTTGACTTATTCGAAATTTCAAAACATTAAATATTATGGACATAAGTCTACTAAAATTTTCGTGATTTTAGTTATTGAAATAATGATTGGTTTAATATGGTAAATGAGATGATGGAATTTTGAATTCAGTGGATTGACTTCATTCCAAATGGATTCATGCAAGCGGTGACATCTCATCTCCTTTTTTGAAAGAAAAAAAAAATTGATTCCGAAGACAAAAGGAATACTCCATTAATGAAGATAATTATTATTTGTTTTCTCTAAATAAGGAGCAAACGTAGTATAATTTATAAAATGACGTCTCTTCTTGCATGATATCTTGTCTAAAGGTTTTCCACCAACTTATTTTGGCAAAGGTACCTGTGATATTATTTTGTTCTCTTTTGATCAGTCGAATTTGTACCCCTCAATCTTCTTGCAAGAGCATTGCTATCATATCCACAAGGACATGTCCTTGTAGTGAATTGGAAATTTCCTCTACCTCAGTATTGTCCACCTCCACTTCAAGTTTACAGATATTCAATCTTCAGGCATGATAAATTATTTGAAGAGTTGTCGCCTATAATTCGGCTAAAAGGATCGAACAACTCCCCAAACTCTTGGAGAATCCAAAATCCAGTCCCATCTGAATTTGTCTTCGTCCACCCAGCTTCTGCTCATCTGCATACTATGTTATGCCTAAGTTTTTTAGGCCGAGTCCCCTCTCTTCAATCGGGCGTTGCAACGTTTCTCTTTTAACGAGGTGAATTCTTTATTTTGTCACAGATGATCCTCATACAAAATTGCGGATTAATTTCTCCATTTCCTCACACACTCTTAGGAACCCAAGCTAATTGCATTGTATAGTTCGATAAAGCCCGTAAGACTGGTTTCGACAAGACACCCACGCAACCGAGATCGCACATATCAAATAGCCAACAATCTAGCCCTGTGACAAGTGGTATAAGAATTAGTTTTACGTTAAAACGAGGTGCACCGCAACACATCGAGACAGCAGGATCTGATGGGGTCGAGACCCACAATGCTGGAAAGAAGAGAAGCATCGTAGACGTCATCACATCAATCCAGAAGAAAATCACCATGCCGGAAGTCTCTGTGACAGGTGCGACCAGCAAGGGATAACGTTTTGTTAGCCCATCCAGATAATGTTCCTCTCATTTTTTTGGAGAATATAGGAAGTAGCTTTGTTATCACAAATTTACCTCTTCAAATCATAAATCAATCAAAACCCATTTATTGGGGATTGCATTTAGTTATAGTTATAGATAGGTTTAACTATCAATAATCATTTTCATTAATATGTAAAAACAGCTGAGCCTGGATTTCGATCAACACAAACCAAAACACCTGTCTTGTAAATGTGTTTGTAACATGTCTTTTTACCACGGAGACAATCTTACGGGTCGACCAAGTCAATGCCCGAACCACAATCTCCAATGGGAGAACAAAAACACTCCCATTCTCTATCTCGTAAACTTTCATGTCTGTTGCTGTTTTAACTATGCACACTGCCTTACTTGGCTGTCCGGCTATGTTCCGGCGACAGAAGCTTTGATTTTCTGAATTGTGCAGGAAATAAGATTACTAACAGTTTCCACCGTTAGTTTTGCAGTGGGAACGTTGTTCACCAGAATCTGGAATCCTATTGTAAGTAGGCATCCACCACCTATATTCCCATTGAACTCGTTTTTCACCAAAGGCCCGCCATGATTACTCGGTGAAGTGTACGGAAGGATTGCAAATCCGGATGGTAAGAGTGCCACGTATGCTGAATCGCCACCATTCATCACCGCACTCATTGATGATATGTCGACGGGTGCATAAACTATGAATGCTTCACAGGCATTACTCCATGTTTCTTGTAAAATCACCATGTTCTCGTTTGCATTAATGGCCTGCAAGGGAACACCACATCCCAAACAGAGAAAACGAATGAGAAAAATTGCAGATTTCTGCAGTCGAATTCGAAGAAATCTCGAGAGTGAAAACTTACACTGCCACGAAGAAGAGAGACGCAATTACCATGTTCCATGCCCTTGGCAATATGGATCATCTCTTGTACAGGTCCACCATGGGACAAAATGTCCCATTCGCTCCGCATCCGTTCATCCCGCAAGAAATCAAACAGACGTTTTCGCGTCATCGGCATCCAAACAGAAGTAGCAGCACTCAACACAACACCATGAAGCTCACCAGGATCATTTATATTCTTCCGTGTCATCTCCCTTACATCTTCACCAACATTACCAACACTAAGCTTCTCCCATTTATGAATTTTTGAAGCACAAACTCCGGCGCAGAAGTTATACGTCATGCGCCGTGCAAGCTTTAACATGCTTTTCTTCCCATCTGGTGTTATTTCTATGGCACAGATAGTGGTATTAAGCAAGGAAAGTCCAAATTTTCTTTTAAGAATGAAAGGGTGATGTACAAGCTAAAAGAACCTGTATTATTTTCACCTGGGGCGTCTTGGGACATCAGTATTGCCATGTAGTCACACTTCCTTTGCAGAGTGGCAAGCCACCTGTGTGCACCAAACCCGAAACCAGAACTGAGTAATGGTCGTAAGAGATGGTGAACAGCACAGTCGTCGTACTCCGAGTGTTCTACGCATGTAACCTGCATTTAAATATTTGTAAGGATATCAATGAAACTTCAAAACACCAATGCATGAAAGAAGAGAAAAGATCAGAGCAATCACCTTTGAGCACTTATTTTCCACATCTTGGTTAAGACAGCCAGAGGGAAGCCTCCTGCAGTTTGGAAACATCTGTGTATCTGCAGCCCCTTGGCTAACATCGATTGAAACATCGACCACAGCCCATACACCCTCGGAATGCTGCTTGCAAAACCGGATGAATCTCACTCGACGGACAGGAACCAAATTGAGATTTTCATCAAGTCCAGGCTAAGCAGCAAAAGAAACAAAGATGGTTGAGAAAAACACTAGTAACTCGTTGTCTCTGGTTCCACCAGTACCACGGGAGAGCACATCAATGGTTGCTGCTCTGGAGATCATGCACGGAAACATTTCCGATCAACGATTCTATTCATATAAAGTAGCATAAAAAGAACTTGTTAAACAACAATTCAAATACTTGATCTGAAGATTTAATCAATAAAATCGGACACTGCAACAAGTCAATGGAATGCTTACCGCATCCATCAATGCGTCTACAAGAGCCAAACAACGAAAGGTAAACCAGTCCAGTTGCCCGTGTAGCATCGATTACATAGCCGCTTGGTTTCATACCAATGCTAGAGGAGATAGTCCTCCTGTACTCCTGAAAGTTCAAAGATTCCATCACACCATCCAAGCCTTTTATCCAAAGAGGATTATCCATCTGTGCCATCTTAATTAATTCATCCATAACTAACAAAGCAACATCAACAAAAGCTGACTTGTCATATTGCAATTCATCGACCATGGGTTTCACTAACGGCATCATGGAACCATCACCATAATCGAACCCCATCGGCGATGTAGTGCCTGCATTGTTCAGGCCACTAAAACCATTCCTTCCAACTACAAGCTCTAAATTTGAGTTTAAGCCCTGAGAAGGAATAGGCCTGCCTATGAACTTGTTTGATAGAGCACATATCCGGCTAAGCTCATCCTTTAAGCGAGCATTCTCAATCCTAAGCTGGTGCTGTTCGTAAGATATTTCACCAGGCACTGCAGGACCACCACAACCGTTGCATACTGGAGTAGTCATGGAATGCTTCAACAAGTCATTCTCGGCACGGAGTTTATCGTTTTCTTGCATAAGAATTCCATTTTCATGGCGTTCCAATTGGGTTTGGAATTTCAAGCACAAGTCTTAGAATTCAACCATCAATATTGTACAGTAAAAGAAAATAAGATCGTCCACTTACCTTCATCTGAGTTCTCCTGTTTTGAAACCAAAATTTTATTTGGTTGCCCTCAAGGCTTAGTCTCCTGCTAAGCTCCATTCTTTGTTTTTCATCGGGGTGAGGACACTCCTTGAAGAAACTAGAGAACAGAAGAAACAAACTTCAATGAGCAAACCCATAAAAAGAAAATCTTGAGTGAAATGAAATATGAGCAAGCATACGATTCAAGCTCCTGTATTTGACGTGGAGTGTGCCTGTGATACTTCTTCTTCTTTGGCGGTCCGTCGGCGGCGGCAGCATCCTGATCATCACCGGAAACAACTTCAAAATTATCACTGCCGGGACCTACTTTCATATCCATCTTCCCAACTAAACCCGGATCAAAGCTTTCCCCATTCAGTCCCATCTCACCATGTACATCCATTCTTTTCTGCACCAAAACAATCAAATAGAGAATGGCAGTCTCTTTGTCAACGCCCATGCATGACAAATTGCACCTCTCTCAATAAAAAAAAGTCAGTTTAAGAAAAGGAAAAAAAGTGGAGGAACAGAAGAAAGAGACCTTTTTATCTTATAATAATATATAATCAAAGAGTTCACACCTTTTTTATGTCGCAGCAATGTCTAGCGTCTCAGCCTGAGAAATCCCTGAAACGTCATGGAAACACTGACAAATATAAAGAAGAAAAACCTAAAAGCATGAAAAAAACCCAGTTCATCACTCTCTCTTTGTTCCAGTGCAAGTAAAGAAAAGAAACAGGCTGTAAGAAGTAAATGCACTTAAACAAAAACTAAGTGAAGAACAAAGAAAAAATCCAAAACCATCACGGGGATTGAAAAGGAAGAAAATAAAAGGTAATACCTTTTTAAAAAAAGAAATTGACAGTAAGAAAAAGTCAATGTTCATGTACAGTGGGATAGATACAGGCTATCATCAGATCCTTCTCTCTTTAATTGTTGGTATCTGTACAAGAAGTAGAAGGACATAAACCACACATAAAAGTTCTTTGTTTTTTTTTTTTGTTTTAAATTGAAGGAAGCCAAAGAAAATTCGCGAGTAATTACTAATTAAAATGGTGGTTTGATCGTTGGAAGCGGTGAAGTACTGAAGCTGAGAGAGAAATCAATAGTCAAACTGGATAATGCTTTGTTTAATATCTAAAGAGAAGATGAAAAGTATCTTATAAACCCTTATGAACACTGCAGCTTTCTCTTTCTTCTTTTTCTTCTTGGTTTTCCCCATGAATATAAATATTAAAGCGGGTTTTGGGATGTCCGCCTTTGCGTCCTTCCACGCGCCGCTTGTTGTTTTTTTGACGGTCTCAATCTTGTATTGTGGATACTCCATACGCCTACAACTTCCTATCTGGAAGTGGACACGTATAACAAAGACGATACTCCGGGTCTTAGAGACACAGTTTGGTGTCAAAATCGTACTTTTGTATTTATAAATGGGGATACGGTCTCCATTCCTAAAGTTCAATTCGATCGTACGAACTAAAGCACCTGATGATAAAAGAATTATAATTGTTTTTCGAAGTTTCAGATTCTAACATTATAATTGTTAGGATTATAAATATTAAATGTCAAATAATTAAAAGAATATTATCTTATACATATCTTAAATTAATAATAAAAAAAGAAATCTAATTTGATCGTGATACTAGATTTCCCTCTTAACACTAAAATAACCATTAATTATTTAATAACATTTTAACTCAATAATTAAATGACATAATACTAAAAAAATATTCCTAATGTACAATAAAATATTAAGGGATGATGTGACAATATTACGTGTATATAAATGATAACATAAGTAATAACTGAGTATGTCACATTATCTTTCTAAATATATATGACTTGTCACGTTAGTAAAAAATCATTGACTATTAATCAATTTATTATGTTATAAAATAAAATATTGAAAGTCAGAATACTTGAAAAAAGAAAAACAACAAAACGTCTATATTATCAAACATTAAGAGTCAATTTTGACGTATATCTAACAAAATTAAACTCTTAATTTATTTATTCAAGTTTTGTTGGATCATACATAAGAAATATCATTATTTTTTATTGAATCTAATCTGCTAAATTGTTATACTGATTGAAACAATTAAAATTAACGTTTTATTAATTAAATAATAATTCACATCAGAACAATTATATGATTAAATTTTTATATAATATACTTTTATAAATAATAATGGGTTGAAAATTTAAATTAAGCGTTAGAATTAAAAATATATATATCAATATTCTTTAAAATGATATCAAATTAATCTTTTATATTTTATATATAAATTTTATATTAAAAAATTCAAAGTTTTTATGTGTCAATTAACACTCATAATGTAACACTCATTTCCCGTATACGTTTTCATACACAAGTTACAGATGCTACATAACTTTTAAAACATTCCACTTTTGAAAAACCAGTAAAAATTTTATTTATATTCATAAAACATTTTAATTTAATAATAATAATCATTAACTTTTAGTATGTAAACAAATCTTAAGGTTTGAACCTTTTAAATTTTACATCGTCGTAAGTCAAATACTTTTCAGAGCATTATCATAAGTCTATTACATGCCATCTAATAATATTAAAAGTAGACATGTTTGTCATACAGTTACTGATGAGACAATCTTTGATTGACGATGTCAGTTGTACTCCTTACTCCGCTCCTACTAATACCTACGCATGAAATCAACACACGCTAAGTAATCACTTAGTGAGGCATAATAATAATGAGGTAAATTTTAAAACATAATTATATCATAACTATCAAAATACGAATGAAATATTAAAACTCGTTATAAATTTCTTAGTTTTGCACACATAGTGCCGATACGGTAATTCACAAACTCATTGTGAATTACGTAGGTTGCACGCATAGTGCTGATACAGTAATTCACAAATTCTTTATGAATTGCGTGTGTTGCACACAGAGTGCCAATACAGTAATTCACAAACTCATTATGAATTACTTAGGTTGCACACATAGTGTCGATACGGTAAATACAACGTATACCATAAACAAAATGCATCTATGACTATCATAACATATATGATGCAGGGGGATCCGAGACAGATGATGCTGAGCTGTCAGATTGCACGTTGATGGCGCTGAGATACCATGAGTTGGCAGATCAGCGCAAAGGCGGGAATTGATTGTGACATGTTCCTCATTGGGGTCGTTTTGAGTATGTTTCAGTCTTTTGGCCATAACTTTGGCTACAGGTGTCAGAATCGTGCATAAGACCCCAATCTGGAAAGCTCTTTTCGACGCGCACGCTCTCCACATGGAGCTATGCTCCATGTGGCCTTTTTTTCAACCTCAAATTCTGCCGTTTTCCCCTCCGAATCACTAGATTTAGTTATTTTTTACTATTTATGGTAATATTTCGATTGTTAATTAGGAAGGCAATTTAAATCCGATTTAGGCCGGATTTTTGGGAGATTGCTTATTTTATTTCGAATTTCAATTTAGAGTGATTTTCGGGATTTTGCTATTTTTGGCAAAATTCGAATAAAGACGATTTTTTTGCTATAACAGTCCGGCTTGTGGACTGCTTTTTGCATTGTTTGTTTTTATAATATTTTATTAAACCCTAGAGACTTTTTTTCTCTGGTTTTTGGGTGAATTTTCTCTTGTGAATCGTCTGTCGGAACTAGCCTACAGGATAATCACTATTCTGTCTGGCGTCAGTTGGTATCAGAGCTTCAACATCTTCTTAGGAAATTTCACCAGTTTCAATGGCTGGAGGTCGTGGTCGTCGTGAGCAGGTTCCAAATGAGGAAGCCCAACGCCGTGATCGCAGCGTTCAGGATGTGATGATTGCGGATTTGCAGAGGCAAGTCGCAGAATTAACCCAGCGCCTGGCGGCGCAGGATTTCGAGGATCGTGAGGCCTCTGATCACGATACCAATTCCACTTTCGAAAAACCATATCACAATCGCGCAGGATTCCGGGGCGTAGGATTTCGGGAGCACCGTGGTCGGGAGGAGCGTCATGGAGACCTCGGTTTTCGGGTCGATCTCCCTGAGTTTTCTGGTACGTTACAGGCCGAGGGATTCGTGGATTGGATTAATGAAGTGGAGCGTATTTTTGAATTTAAGGAAGTCCCCGATCGTGTGAAAGTGAAACTGATCGCCATCAAACTCAAGGGCAGAGCATCTGCGTGGTGGGAACAGTTACGACGTTCACGAGAAAGACAGGGCAAAGCCAAGATCACTGATTGGGAGAAGATGAAAAAGAAGATGAAGGGCCACTTCCTTCCCTTCGGCTACACGCAAACCTTATTTCAACGACTTCATGCGTTGAGGCAGGGCGCGCGATCAGTCGATGATTACACGGAGGAGTTTTACCAATTGGTCGCCCGGAACGATTTATCTGAGACGGAGGAGCAGATGGTGGCGCGATATTTGGGGGGTTTACGCCAGCCCTTGCAAGATGTCCTCAGCCTTCATTCATTGTGGAGTGTTTCGGAAGCAAACCAGCGTGCACTTGCTGTTGAAAAATAGCAAAACAGGAGACCAGTGATCAGGAGCGATCACAACAGTCGACCAGTTCGCCCTCAAGAGTCCCGTCCTACTCAGCAGCCACCGTAGGGTAATTCTAACCCTACTATTAGATGTTTTCGTTGTGGTGAACAAGGGTATAGGGCGACTGATTGCAGGAAGCCTGCTAGTCAAAAGGGCAAAAATTTGTTGATTGAGGAAAACGTGGAAGACGAGACTGAGGAGATTGGCGAACCCGTGTATGACGATGATGAGACTGATGATGTGCTGTATGGAGATGGTCATGAGACTCTGGTCGTTCGCAAGAGTCTACTTACCCCCAAGGGCGATTCAGGGGACGATTGGTTGAGAACCAATATTTTCCACACGACTTGCACAGTTGCAGATAAAGTCTGCAAAATGATCATTGACAGCGGCAGTTGTGAGAATGTAGTGTCCGAGGAGGTTGTCCAGAAATTGCAGTTGAAGACGGACCGTCATCCTAAGCCATACAAGTTTTCATGGCTAAATAAAGACAGTGAGGTAACAGTTGATAGGCGATGCCTCGTGTCTTTTTCAATTGGTAGAAAATATTTTGATAATGCCTGGTGTGATGTTGTGTCTATGGATGCGTGTCATATATTGTTGGGTCGACCTTGGCAGTATGATCGCAGTGTCATTCATGATGGACGGAAGAATACATATTCCCTTAGCATCAAGGGAAAAAAGATTGTGTTGGCACCCCGGCGGGAAGGACTTACTCCTACCCCAGTAACCCATAATACTAATCTGCTTTCTATGTCCAAGTTTTTAGATGAGATTGAGCATGGCGGCGTGGTCTATGCCTTGCTACCTTGCGAGAACAATGCAGTAGACGTGGATACAGATTTACCAGTAGAGGTGTAGCGGCTGCTAGCAGAATTCTCTAACTTGATGCCAGAGGATCTTCCTCCTGGACTACCACCTATGAGGGATATTCAGCATCAAATTGACCTTGTTCCTGGGTCAAGTTTGCCAAATCGACCAGCATATCGCCTCAGTCCCAAGGAGGCCGAAGAGTTGCAGCGACAGGTGGAAGAGTTGTTGGAGAGGGGCTATATCCGAGAGAGTATGAGCCCATGTGCAGTCCCTGCTCTGTTAGTGCCAAAGAAAGATGGTTCTTGGCGTATGTGTGTTGACAGCCGAGCGATCAACAGAATTACAGTGAAGTACCGGTTTCCAATTCCCCGTCTAGATGATATGTTGGATCAGCTATCTGGTTCTAAGATCTTCTCAAAAATTGACTTTAAGAGCGGTTACCACCAAATCAGAATAAGGCCTGGAGATGAGTGGAAGACGGCATTTAAAACGCCACAAGGGTTGTATGAGTGGATGGTCATGCCTTTTGGGTTATCCAATGCGCCCAGTACATTCATGAGATTTATGCATCAGGTCTTGCGGCCTTTTATGGGGAAATTTGTTGTAGTTTACTTCGATGATATCCTCGTTTATAGTCCGACATGGACTTCACACTTCGATCACCTCCGTGCTGTTTTTGAGATTCTGAAAACGGAGTGCTTGTTTGTCAATCAAAAGAAGTGTTCTTTCTTCACTACTTCTGTGACTTTTCTTGGTTTTGTTGTGTCTACTGATGGTGTTCATGCAGATCAGTCAAAGATAGATGCAGTCTTGGAGTGGCCCAGACCAAGAACCTTACATGACATCCGAAGTTTCCATGGCTTGGCGTCTTTTTACCGTCGATTCATTAGAAATTTCAGTACTCTGATCGCCCCTATCACAGAGTGCCTCAAGGGGCGTGATTTCCAGTGGTCTGAGGAGGCAGAGGCCAGTTTTCAACTGGTCAAGCAGAAGATGACCGAGGCTCCAGTTTTGGCACTTCCAGATTTTGACAAAGTGTTCGAGGTAAATTGTGATGCATCTGGCGTTGGCATTGGTGGTGTTCTGAGTCAGGCAGGTCGTCCGGTTGCTTTTTTCAGTGAGAAGCTATCGGGATCAAAGAAAAATTATTCCACTTATGATCTGGAGTTCTATGCCATAGTTCAGTCCCTGAAGCATTGGCGTCACTACCTAGTACAGAAGGAGTTTATTCTGTTTACTGATCATGAGGCCTTGAAGTACATCAATGGCCAACACAAGCTGAGTAGACGTCATGCCAAGTGGGTAGCATACTTGCAAGAATTCACTTTTACGCTGAGGCACCAAGCAGGGAGTTTGAACCGCGTCGCAGATGCCCTGAGCCGTCGTACCTTACTTCTCACCACCATGAGTACTAAAGTTGCAGGATTTGAGACGTTCACAGATATGTATGCAGCTGATCCTTCCTTTGGAAGGATATTTCAGGAGGTAACTGAGGGTCACCGTCATGATTTTGTTTTGCATAATGGGTATCTGTTTCGTGGATTACAATTGTGCATTCCAGATTGTTCATTGAGGCAGCAAATTATAAGTGAACTCCATAATAAGGGACACTTTGGCCGAGATAAGACATTGGCCCTTATCTCTTCTGAATTTTATTGGCCCAAGTTGACTAGTGATGTGGCCCATTATGTGGACCGTTGTTATGTGTGCCAGCGGTCTAAGGGAGTTCTCACCAATGCGGGATTGTACACTCCCTTACCTGTTCCTGAAGCTCCTTGGTTCGATGTCAGCATGGATTTTGTACTAGGCTTACCCCGCACCCAAAGGGCCTCTGATTCTATCTTTGTTGTGGTTGACAGGTTTTCCAAGATGGCTCATTTTGTAGCTTGCAGAAAGACTATGGATGCTGACCGGATTGCCCATCTCTATTTCAAGGAGATTGTACGTTTACATGGTGTTCCTCGATCCATCACTTCAGATCGTGATACTAAGTTCATCAGTCATTTCTGGAAGAGCCTGTGGGGGAAACTGGGAACGCAGTTGAATTTCAGTAGCGCCTACCACCCCAGACGGATGGCCAGACTGAGGTGGTGAACCGAAGTTTGGGAAACCTTTTAAGGTGTTTGGCAGGAACGAAGCCGAAGCAGTGGGATTTGGCATTGCCTCAGGCAGAATTTGCCTACAACAGATCAAAAAACAAAACCACAGGTTTAAGCCCATTTGAGATTGTCTATGGTCAAAACCCATCCGGGGTGTTGGACTTAGCCCCTATTCCACGTATAGGACGTTTCAGTCCTAAAGCAGATGAGATGGCAAAGTATCTTCGGGGTATCCATGAGCAGGTGAAACAGACCATTCATGAGAGCAATACCAAGTACAAGACTCGGGTCGACAATCATCGTCGTCAGGTACTTTTTGATGTTGGTGATTTTGTTTGGGCTGTATTAACTCGTGATCGTTTTCCTGTTGGTGAGTATAATAAGCTTAAGGATCGGAAGATTGGACCTTGTGAGGTCGTGCAGAAGATCAATGATAATGCTTACAGGTTGCGACTTCCCAGTCACTTGAAGACTTCTGATGTCTTTAATTTGAAGCACCTGAGTCATTGTTTTGTGGATCCTGATGACACTACTCTGAACTCGAGGACGAGTTCTTTCCAACCCAAGGTGACTGATGCAGGGGGATCCGAGACAGATGATGCTGAGCTGTCAGATTGCACGTTGATGGCGCTGAGATACCATGAGTTGGCAGATCAGCGCAAAGGCGGGAATTGATTGTGACATGTTCCTCATTGGGGTCGTTTTGAGTATGTTTCAGTCTTTTGGCCATAACTTTGGCTACAGGTGTCAGAATCACGCATAAGACCCCAATCCGGAAAGCTCTTTTCGACGCGCACGCTCTCCATATTGAGCTACGCTCCATGTAGCCTTTTTTTCAACCTCAAATTCTGCCGGTTTCCCCTCCGAATCACTAGATTTAGTTATTTTTTACTATTTATGGTAATATTTCGATTGTTAATTAGGAAGGCAATTTAAATCCGATTTAGGCCGGATTTTTGGGAGATTGCTTATTTTATTTCGAATTTCAATTTAGAGTGATTTTCGGGATTTTTCTATTTTTGGCAAAATTCGAATAAAGACGATTTTTTTGCTATAACAGTCCGGCTTGTGGACTGCTTTTTGCATTGTTTGTTTTTATAATATTTTATTAAACCCTAGAGACTTTTTTTCTCTGGTTTTTGGGTGAATTTTCTCTTGTGAATCGTCTGTCGGAACTAGCCTACAGGATAATCACTATTCTGTCTGACGTCAATATAAGTACATAATAAATGCACTCACCTACTTTGCCTCACTATTATGTCCTAATGTAGTCCGAATATTCCGTGACTTTATCCTTGTCTTTTTGTGTACTTGACTTAGGAGATTGATTACAATCTACACAAGCATCCATAATTACACATATAATATAAATGTTAGTATACTTTCTAACATTTATCCGAATTAATAATACTCAAAAGTACTATTAATTTTGAATTCTATTAAAATTCACCCTAACTTAACATTTCAGACTGAATAGTATCGATACCCCTCCTATAGTATCAATATTTATCTTCTATGGTACCGATACCCACTTCAGTATCGATACCATTTTAACATTCTGGAATTTCATTTTTGATTACGGTATCGATACCTTCATCTTGGTATCGATATCTACACCTCAGTATCGATACTTCTTTAAATCAATATCGATAATGTTCATCAGAATCCTCCAATTTAACCTTATAGTATCAGTACTGTTCTTCCAGTACCGATACCCTTACCTAGATTTTACCTCTTTTTGTAACACCCCAACCCGTTTCCGACCCGGATCCGAGTTCGAGGTGTCACATTGACTTTTCAAAACGTTTTTCTTTACAAATTGGCAAAAATTTAATCAATTCAAGAAAATGAATATTTTATATTAATTAAAATTAATTTGTTGTACAAAACATATCAGAGCATATTCAACTCAAATCTCTTAGTATATGCCAACTATATTTAATATCACAAAATACACATATTCAAAACTCTTTTCTGATATGAACTTCGTAAAGGAGAGGCTAACTTGTCTTGCTCCTCTTAGTTTATCTTCTTGCTTCCCAGATCCTACGTGTAAAACACTCACACGCTAAGTCGATGACTTAGTTAGGCATAAATAAATTTAACTATAACATCTCATTACTAATTCCTACTATGCACACTTCATGTAATCATATTAAACTATATAACACATTGTGGATCAAACATAAATACATACATATACAAATCATTTCATTATCATTATCATTATTATTATTCTTATCATTATTAACATTATTATCATTCATATGTCTTAGTTATATGCTCTTGTACCTAACATTCTTAACCAAAAAATATACACATCATCATATAATTTTTATAACATATTTCATATCACAAAAATATATACATTATGTATAGGGTATTTGTTGTTATCTCTTTATTAGCCCATATACACATGTAAGAACTAAAGATATGCGAGTACATAGAGGTTGTGCACATATATTGTTCACCACAGCTCGTATAAAGTCCCACTAGGGGCATATGAATTTGCCCAAAGGACTGCGTAGAAATGTCCCGAATGACCACATAGATGTCTCGAATGACCATATATCACATATATGTCCCGAAGGACCACTCCTTAAGGACCACATACATATTTCAATAGACCAAATAGGTGTACCGAAGTACCGCATATATATTCCAAATGATTACATAATTGGTATCATGATCATATAACATGCATTTACACATATCATATAACATGTACAATAACACATCACACATATACTCATATCAATAACATGCTTATATTCATTATTTCATGCATTCTAATATAGGAAATAGACTTATCGCAAGTCTTATTTCCATTCATCATCATATACTAACTAATATGCACTCACCTGGCCTCACTAGTCAATACCAATCTCTTTCTCGATGACTATTACTTGGCCGACTTGTCCAGACTTTGCTATCGATCAATATCTACACGAATACACAATCCAATAAATATCGGGATTCAAATTACTTAAAAAATATTCTTGCTATTATCAACTAAATATATCATTGATTCCTTAATTCCTTCTTTAGTAGTATCGGTACTACAAGCACAATACCGATACCTCTATGCTTGTAGTATCGATACCCTTAGACGGTATCGATACCCAATTTCGATTCTGTAATTTCATCTCAAAAATGGTACCGATACCCCCCATTGGTATCGTACCCATGGTACCGATACTATCACTTCAGTATCGATACCTCATGAAGATTTTACAAACATTTGCCTTGTGGTATCAATATTGTTCATGTAGTATCGATACCCACTAAAACTTATCACTTAATATTACCTTGTAGTATCGGTACTTACCCAACCAGTACTGATACTACCAGCCCAGATTCTGTTTCACTATCTCAAAAATTATCATCACTTTGCCCAAACTTCACTTATACCACTCCCTTCATATCCTTAAACTCAATTATATAGACTTAAACTATATTTTAACACTATAATATATCATTATCTCCAATATCTCATTATAATTCTTAAAACCAATAATCTTATTAAATTTTCAACATGTTCTTAATTCACTTCTATTACTTCTAACTTCTTAATTATACCCTTGACAAGTTAAATTTCACTTCAAAACTTATTTACTAACTATCTTTCAATATTCACTTAAAATGTAATACCCCCAACCCGTATTCGACCCAGATCCGAGTCTGAGGTGTCACATCAATTTTTAAAACCTTTACTTGTTCAAAATAATGAAAATTTCCCGTTAAAGAAAACTTCATATTATTTCATCATAAAAGTTTACAAACTTATCAGAGTATATATGATTCAAATCGTTTATATTACATGCCAACTATATCTAAAAGAATAAAATACATATCAAACATTTCTTTTTTGATCTGAACTTTGTAAGGAAGATGCTGACATGTCTTGCTTCTCTCAGTTTCTCTTTTTATTTTCCATAACCTGCATGTGAAACACTCACATGCTAAGTCGATGACTTAGTGAGGCATAAAACATATAATAGAACTCAAACGCATGATCATGCATGAACAATTTCTACTAACATATTATATACAAGCATAACACACACATATATATATATACATATCATCTCCATATTAATTTCTAATATGCACATTCCATATATTTATTCTAAATTGTCTAACACATTATTCATCAGTATATAAATACATATATATCCACTTCATACCAACTCATATATTCTTTTATAAAGCATTTACCTATATACACATATCATCATTTACGTATTTATCATACTCTTATACTATTATCCTTTATATCTCTTATCTCTTTATTCCTATGGTCTCTTACATTCATATTCTATATCTCATAATAGATTCTTATATCATAATATAAGTCATTTATATTCATTCATATATACATTAACATACATTCATGTGTATCATGTAATAGATGCAATCACCCACAACACACATATATCATATCATACAATTCATATTACACATCAAATGTATATATTACATACGTTGTATTCAAAGTTATCTCTTTATTAGCCCATGTACACATGTGAGAACTAAAGATATGTGAGTACAATGAGGTTGTGCACATATGCTGTTACCACAGCTCGTATAAATCCCACTGAGTGGCATGTGAAATATTTTCCGAAGGACCTATGCATTCGTCCTGAAGGACCCCTATCCATATGTTCCGAAGAACATAGGTAATTGTCCATATATCCCTAAGGACATAGGTAAACTATCCATATGTCTTGAAAGACATAGGTAATATATTCATATGTCTCGAAAGACATAGGTAACCATCGACTCTTAGCATGCCAACTATACCTCTAGCTCTCATTACAAATAACATGGGCATTATTTTTATACTTATCACATAGCTCTTTATCCCATTATCATATAATCACATAATCATGTAGTTCACTTCTATATAGTTCTCATATCACATATACATGTAATCACGTAGTTTACTTTTCGTGTAATTCATGTCACTTCTCATATCACTTTGCATGATTTCACATAAACATCTATTATATCTTATTCATATATATATATATTCTCAAATACATGTAAGCACATATATTCTTATCTTATAACTTATGTTACATATGCATGAAATCTTATGACTCATTATCAAGTAGCTCAAATAACATTCTATTATCATTTCTTATATGTTCACCATGTTGTATCATATAATTCATAGTTATTGTCACATAACTTAACTCATATCATATTATCATGTGTTCATGTATATCATGTACTCTTATATAGCTTTACAGATCTTTATCATATAACTTATCTTATATGTTCATATTATTACTTTATATTCAAGTTTCCTAATTGATATACTATTCCCCTTTCATTCTATAATTCAATCTTATTTAGTTTCTTTAATTCTCATGAAATCTATAACTCTATTATACTAATTCTCATAATTAATCATATTCTCCTATTATTACATACTTTATTCCATAACCATATATTCGCATAGATCACATAGCAGATATACACTCATACAATCAAGCATACATGCATTTCATATTAATCACATACTTGTAATCATAATTTCATATACTATACTATCGGAAGTAGACTTATCACAAGTCAATTCCCATATAATCCTATGAAATAAAATGCACTCACCTGACTTCACTAGTCAATACCGATCTCTCATATTTCCCTTAATCAATCTTACTTGTCAAATGTTCCGGAACTTGTTTAGGCTCAAAATCTACATAAATATAATTTCCAAGACGATTATTATAAGCCTCAACATTATAATTTGATGCTAATAACTTAAACTAATTTATTGAACTATAATTCATTTTTTTCCTTTAGGGGGTACCGATACACCCCTTGAGGTATCGATACCCTTGCTGTATTTTGTTAGTTTTTCATTCAAGAGGGTATCGATACCTAACTGGGGTATCGATACCCTCATTACATTCTGTGATTCTTTTCGTTTGAGAGGGTATCGGTACATGTTGAATAGGTACCGATACCCCTAGCCCAGAAATCATATTTTCAGCACGATAATTACATCATTTCATCTCAAACACTTCATGTTTCCTCCTTCTTCATATGAAAAACTCAAATACACCTACTTAAGCCCATTTATACTCATTCAACAAATCTTTAACTTAAAAATTCTATCCTCCATATGTAATTCAAGAATTACACCAACTTTGCAACATGTACAAATTCCAATTCTAACACTTCATATTTCTTAATTTAACTATTGACAAGTCAAATTCAACTTCAAAATCTATTAACTCATTCTATTTCAAATATTCACTTAAAACTCATTTTTTTAATTTCTCATAACTTGTTAATCTTTGAGTTTTAAGCCACCTAAAGCTTTCCTTAATCTTTCTTAACATCCCAAGAATCAAAACAAGCTTTAAAACAAAAGAATTAACCAATTGAAGACCCACTTACCTTATACAAGACTTCACGGTGGAGAGGAGGAGGAAGAAGACTAAAGAATGCTATGGAGAAATTATCTCATTTCCACGTGCTTATTACCCTTTATAAAAGGAAAAAAATATTCCCTAAAAATGACCATAATACCCTTATTACTTTCAAACTTTGTTATTAAATCCAATATAAACACTTTTCATTTAAGTCCCTAAACTTTCAATCTTTTATGAGATTGGTTACTAAATTACCAAAAATTCTATTTTGGTCATTGACCGGACTTTTGGGATGTTACATAAAAACTCCTTACCTTAAATCTTTTATAACTCATTCATGTTAGAGTTTTAAGCTACTTAAGCTTCACTTAAGCTTTCTTATCATCTCAAGATTTAAAACCAACTTAAAATTGAAAGGAAACATTCACTTGAGACCATCTTACCTTACCAATGGAGCCACGAGAAGAGAAGAAGAAGAGAGCCAACCAAGTCTCCAGAGTTTTCTTTCATTTCTTTATCATCTCCACGTGTCACTATCATATATAAAAGGGAAGATAAAAATACTTCCTAGGAAGAAACCAATTTACCCCTTACTTCATTCAATATTTACTAAACAATCCCTCATAAAATATTCTTAATTAAATCCCTAAACTTTTAACTTGTTTCGAAATTAAGCACAAAGTTTTCAAAATTTACATTTTAGTCACTAGCCCGGATTTTGGGATGTTACAAATCTCCCCCTTTAAGAAAATTTGTCCTTGAATTTTCATGGCACCAATAAATGAAGATACTATCTACACATATCCTATTCATATTCTCATGTTACCTCATCAATTTGATATTTTGTGTTGCCGTTAATAAACTTGCATTCCATTCATTCAATTCTTCCACTATCTTTTCCTTTATACATCCATATCATGTCACTTATCATGTAGACAGTAACCTCAACTCTTATCACTCAAGATCATGAATCAATTGATTTCTTTTATCAATCTCTAATTGCCTTGCAATAACAACCAAACCTTTATCATATATGATTAAGACATATACTTTACGAAATCAAATATTTTTTTATATATCCTCAAATACTTTTCTATATTATGTATCAAGCTTATACTATACATCTCAATATAATCCTTGTCATACTTGATCTTTTAATTTCCTTATCTATTCATTCTTTCAAAAATCAATATCTTCTGGTAACATAGATCACATCTTTTCCTTTATACTCTCATACTATCTTCATATCATTTATGCTTATCCCTGCATACCAATATTTATCGCATTTTAATAACTTTAATAAACAACTCTACTTGCACACATCTTACTCTTGTAAAATTCCTTATTCATACTGCAATACACATATCCCTCTTTATCATCTTAAACTTTTCTATCAATCCTTAACTTCTTTCAGACATATAAACCCTTATCTCCTTCACTACATCACATTTACATGATAAAAATATACAACCATATCCAAATCCACGCCATACTTGGTTAGCTTAGACTGACATCATCTACTAATCCTTTAACTCTTATACACTTACCATCACATAAATTTGTTAGTCAACACCAGTTCTTCCAATCATATACATTCTTTCCATTTGGAATTAACTCAACAATAATTTACTTAACTTATCAAACCCGTATTTTTATTCATATACAATGCAATTCTCTAGATTCAAACTCAAACATTCTAACTTCATTTGTCTTATAAACTAATCACTGATGTACTCATTCTTAAACTTTTCTGAAAACAATAACCACAACACTTTGATCTTTTAATATTCTTATGATAACATTTATCCACTCTACTTTATCTTGCCAACGTAGCAAATGAACTACTTCACTTCAGAATGATGGAAATCCTCTAACACTATTCGAATGCATTTTCAATATTCTAAAAACAATCATTAACTTTTACAAAAGCGCTCTCTGAGGTGTCCGCTCTTCATCTTGCCTGGCCAGGGAAGGTGAATTGATACAACCATCAGGTTCATCACGTCTCACTTTTCTTCGGAAATTCTCATAATCAGATTTCTACTATATCATACTAATCTTATTATATTCGTAAGACAACATATTCCTTACACTATCAGATCAGAAAATTTTCACTTTCATGGTGACAGAAGGCATTGTTCTGGGTCATAAAATATCTGAGAAGGGCATTGAGGTTGATAAAGCCAAGATCGAAGTGATCGAAAAGCTCCCCCCACCAAATTCTGTCAAGGGCATTCAGAGTTTCCTTGGACACGCCTGATTTTATAGACGATTCATCAAGGATTTCTCAACATTATCCAAGCCCTTGTGCACCCTGCTACAACAGAATCAACCATTCGTGTTCGATCAGAAATTCCATGGCGCATTCAAAGAGCTAAAGCAAAGACTTATCTCTGCACCGATTGTAGTTCCCCTAGATTGGACGGCCCCATTTGAATTAATGTGTGATGCAAGTGATTTTGCCGTGGGAGCTGTGCTGGGGCAACGTAGAGGTAAAATCTTTCATGTCATATATTATGCTAGTCGTACCTTAAATGATGCACAATTAAATTACACAACCACTGAGAAAGAATTACTTGCCGTGGTATTCGCATTTGACAAGTTTAGGCCATACTTGATAGGCACCAAGGTTATAGTTCACACTGATCATTTAGCCATAAAATACCTAGTGAACAAGAAATATGACAAGCCTAGACTAATTAGGTAGATATTACTTCTGTAAGAATTCGACTTAGAGGTAATTGATAGGAAAGGTACTAAAAATCAGGTTGCAGACCATTTATCTAGGCTAGAAAATATTTCAGAATGCCATGACATTTTTGATATTAAAGAAGAATTCCCTGACGATAAAATTTTATATGCCACGGCAATTCCGTGGTACGCTGACCTGGTTAACTTTCTTGTTAGTGGTGTTTTTCCTTATAAACTGAACAACCAGGGTAAAAAGAGGTTTCTTCATGATGCCAAATTCTATTTTTGGGACTAGCCATACTTATTCAAGCAATGTGCTGATCAAATGATTCGACGGTACGTCCCTGAAGAAGAGCAAAATGATATCCTACACCATTGCCATGCATCAACTTGTGGAGGGTATTTTGGAGGTTCGAGGACTGCTGCAAAGGTCCTCCAGTCAGGTTTCTATTGGCCATCATTATTTAAAGATGCCTACGCATTTTGCAAAGCATGCGACAGATGCCAGAGCATTGGAAATATTTCCAGACGACACGAAATGCCGCTGCAAAATATTCTGGAGATTGAGCTTTTCGATGTTTGGGGCATTGATTTCATGGGACCATTCCCATCTTCCGTTGGAGACTTATATATTTTGCTTGCAATGGACTACGTTTCAATGTGGGTCGAAGCAATTGCTACGCCAAGAAACGACTCAAAGACGGTGCTCAAGTTCCTTCATAAGAACATATTCACTCGCTTTGGAGTCCCTAGAGCCATCATCAGTGATGAGGGTACTCACTTTGACAACAAGCTGATTGCCAAGGCATTACATAAATATGGAGTGCGACATAAGATTGCCATGGCATATCACCTGCAGACGAATGAACTGGCTGAAGTTTCCAATAGAGAAGTCAAGCAAATCCTTGAGAAGGTGGTGAACCCTCGAAGGAAAGACTGGTCCCCAAGCTCGATGAAGCACTATGGGCATATAGGACATCATTTAAAACACCTTTGGGAATGTCACCCTTCAAGATGGTATATGGAAAAGCCTGTCACCTTCCCTTTGAACTAGAGCACAAAGCATACTGGGCAATCAAGAAGTTAAACTTCGACGAACAACTTGCTGGGGAGAAACAATTGCTTGATTTAAATGAAATGGAAGAGTTTCGAGTGCAAGCATATGAAAATTCCAAGTTGTAAAAAGAAAAAACCAAAAAGTGGCACGACAGAATGCTTTTACCACGGCATTTTCATGTGGGTCAAAAAGTTCTGTTATTCAACTCCAGACTCAAACTCTTCCCAGGCAAATTAAAGTCACGTTGGTCAGGACCATTTGAGGTTCACCATGTTTACCTTTATGGCACTGTTGATATCAAGAACATGGACGATGGATCTATCTTTAAATTCAATGGCCAGCGCCTAAAGGCTTACCAAGGAGTCCTACCTGCTTATAACAAGTCGGTGTTGCTTTTGCATGACGTTGACATTAGTCCGGCATCTTAGGGATGCCGTGGCATTTCTAACTCACTTCTGTACATAAATTATTTTTGTTTTGCTTTTATTTTCATATTTCTCATTTTAATTATTTTCATTTTAATTTTTGCAAGGGAAATTCCACGTATGAGGCACGTGAGGCGTGTTGAGGAAGTTGAGTAAATTTTGGGTGGCAAACGAAAAGGAAAAGGAGGGAAATTTTTACATTTTGACTTGGGGGTTAAAGTTTCTTTTACTTTTATTTTGTTTTCTTCCCGCCTAGGTCCCACTCTTATTTAATATTCATCCCCCACAAAAATCTAACTTTTGTTCTTATCTTATCTTCCCTTTAACTTTTACTTTCACTTTCTCTCATTTTTCTTCTCTCCGTGGCCGAAACCGCCATAACCGTCCAAGACTTCAAGTTTTTCCATCTTCCTCTTATTTTCTCTTTTATCCTTGGTTCATTCACGCCCTCCTACGCCGCCCTCACCACCTCGCTTTGTGGATGCTGTTGCTAAGGAACGCTACCAAAACATCAAGAACCGACGAGTCTTTTTCGAGTTGGGCTTTATCTTCTCTGAGGAGGAGGACGCTAAAATGGGCAGCGAAGTGCTAGATGTGGTCACCAAGCATAAATGGCAGAAATTTGCCAAACATCCTACCGCCGTCAACGCCACTTTAGTGAAGGAGTTTTATTCAAACATTACTGAGCCAAATCAGCATGCTGTGATGGTTCGCGACATTTCTATTCGTTTTACTCCTACCGCTATTAATCGATATTTCAAACTGCAGGTTACCGATGACCACCATGCAAGCTTCGCCCAGGAAGCTGACAACGAAACTTACCAAGGCATCCTGGAAGACCTGTGTTTTCCCGATACTCAGTGGAACGGTCAGCAACTGAGACGAAAGACAGTGGATAGGGATAGACTGCTCCCCCAGGTCAAATTATGGAACCATTTCATGAAGCACAAGCTTCTGCCAACCTCCCACAATACAACCGTATCATGCCAGCGGCTGCTTTTGCTGTACTCGATCATTTCTGGACGACCCATCGATGTAGGGAAGATTATCGTAGAACAAGCTCATCTATGCCTAAAGAGACAAGCAAGTGCCTTGGTATTCCCAAATCTTATCACTACTTTATGCCGGAAAAAGAAGGTTCGAGAAGAAATGTTTGATGAGATTTTACCGGGCATTGCTGGACTCAACAAAGCAAAAATCCCTATGTTGTTGGGCTACAAGGAAGCCAAAGGAAAGGAACACGAGACAACCATATCTCGCGCTGCACCATCTCCACATGCCAAGGCAACTTCAAACGCCCTGGAGCAGGCAATACATCGCACTCAAGAGCATGTCGGGCAGTTGTCCGACAAACTGATGGTCTATTTTGTTTATGCCAAACGACGTGATGCATTTCTCACCAGCGCCTTGATGGAATTCCTCCCGCACACTAACTTTACCATTCCTACTTTTCCTGATGAGCTCGTGCCACTGAATGAAGATGCCGAGGCATCTGTAGAAGTACCTCACCTTGACCCAGCTGCTGCTCAACACTCCTCTAGTAAAGACAGTCACCGGCCAGCTGAAGTAGAAGAGCCAGTCGATCCTGATCCAATCCATGAAGTGTCGCCCGATGTAGACAGAGAAGCCAACCACCAACTTGCTCATCTCCTGGAGCCTGCCCAATTTGTTGAACCGCTAGCAGAAGAACATCCAGAAATACCACCGCCTGCTGTACCGATGGAAGCAGACAACCCCAGAGTATCACAGCCCACTGAGTCAGCCGAGGAGTCACAATCTGAGATACCACGGCAAGCTCCATTGCGTAGGAGCAGACGTCGCCTCAGGAAGGCATCTTAACATCAGGAGCCCCCACTCCCAACTGTTCAAGAAGGCCCTAGCACTCATCCAGCCGCACCCGGTTCTGACTCCGAACATTCCAGCCCCGCTAAACTCCACAAGCGCACTCGCCGCGCAACTGCCGTACCACCAACATGAAGCCAATGTACCTTGCATTGCATTGCATTCCTAGCATGTAGTTGTCAATTTCCTTATATTTTGTAAGCATTGGGGACAATGCTTCTCCCAAGTTTGGGGGAAGTAGGGTTCTCGCATCATTGCATGATAGTGTTAGTAAAATAAATTTGCATGACATTAGTAAATGCCTGAATAGTTTGCAGGAATTAGTTAAGGATGCCCGATGATGATGAATTCTTGATGGCTAGGATAGAATGTACATGAGTGGTTGAGGATGATAGAACCAACTCTAGGACTTGTTTCTTTGAAACCCTTGAATACACGATTGTATGTTTTCCATGCTTGAGAAACTTAGAATTTTTTTATAAGAGAATTATTAAATGTCATGGAACTTTGAATGATGAAAACCCCACATAAAAAAAAGAGAAGAAATGTAAGTTATAAATAAATGCTTCGGCATATCTGTAGAGGGACACTCCGCTATGCCATGGCATATGAGTGAATGAAAGTAGTCACAGGATGACTCTACCTGACTAGCTTGGGGGTAGAAGGTATGCTCCCTTTCACCTAGAGTGTGGGATGGTAGAGTGATGGGCTGACTCTCCTCGTAGCAGAAGTAAATAGAAGAAAACAAAGGGGAGTAGTAATTTGAAAATGTCATGGTAAATTGAGAAAGTTTGCGTAGAAAATTTTTAGGTTTGTTAAGCATGGAATGGATACAAACATGCACACACCCACACAAAGAATCTTGCCATAGGGGACGATACTTGATTTCTCAAACTAGTCTACCATGTTGAAGCCAAATGCTGAGGGCTGAAATTTTATCCCACATAACTATTCTGCTTCTGAACTTGTCATGGTATTTTTGTTTTGCTAATTATTATCCATTGCTTGAGGACAAGCAATAGCTTAAGTTTGGGGGTGTGATAACTCCATAAAAGGTCACATTTTTGTACCTTTTTACTTAAGTTATTGAATGTCTAAAGGCCCATCTAGAACTATATAGATGCATTTAGAAACAGTTAGTTGCATATGGTGGATTTCAGTTTGTCGTGGCATTTTATTTTTACTACGGTGCTGCTTTATGAGAAAGGTACTTGTCTGATGGTGTGCAGGTATTGAAAGCAAGGAAAAGAGGAAAGAAAATGCCGTGGCATAAGTAGATTACTGAGCTAAACGAAAATGCCGAGTTCGATTGGTATTTCGAGAACGCACAAAGTGAAAGAAGATATTTTCTAGCCCGCTGTCTCCTACTTTCCGAGATCTCTGCCTCGAAGATCCGCCTAGAGGGGTCAGCGCTGCCACAACCGACCTGCTGACCACACCGCTTGCTCTGCAGATCCTGTCTGTCCTTGGGCGTCTGCTGCGAGATTATGCCGGGTCTCAGCCAGCAACCCAGACTGGATCACAGCCAGCTTTTCCTGACTCCCAAGCAAATCAACTATGGTTTTGGGGTTTCTTAGGATAGTTAACAATAAGTCCTAGGGTTAATTTCCCCCTATAAATAGAGGATGAAGCCACATTGAAGAAGACTTTAGTTTCAGCCATATTTGAGCTAAAAAGTTAGAGAGAGAAAGTCTCACTTTTTTCCGTCAATCCCACTTGCCGTGGCATTTCTCCTTGACCAGCAGAAGGGAGTGGCGTTCTAAGCATCCGAGAGGAGCTAGTTCGCTGGGAGCAGTCCTTGGTGGCCGAGGAAGGCATTTGGCAGTGCACATTGAAGGCTTTTTCTCCTCCCCTTAGTATTTTCTTTCATATTTTATTGTTGGGTTGTAAGGAACAAATGAATCTTGCTTTGTGCTTGTTAATTTCGAACCCCACCATGAACTAATCCTATTTGGTGGGAGTTGGCATGGATGTTTAAGTTTTTGTTTCAATGAATGGTTGTTGTTTCATGCTTTATTCTATTTTGTTTATGATGCTTAAAGCCTTAAGGTTGTAGGAGCTACGAGAGTAGCCTTTCCTTAAGAGGGTTCTTGAGGTTCGAGAGAATACATTGGCAATTTATCTTTAGTCTTCGAAAGAAGCTAGGGAGGAACTACATAAACAATGGGTTCTAGATAGTAGCTAGGCCTAATCCACCTTAGAGATAAGGCTAGGATTTCATTCGACTAAAAGGAGTTGTGCATAAACGATAGGTTAGATGTTAATGATGCCGCAAAAAGGTATTGCCGAGATATATCCTATTAGCTGAACCAATAGGGTCACTGCTTGGGCTTACGCCAATTGGTTTTGCCAGGGCATCTTTATTCTGTCGAGTCCCTTACTATAGATAGCATATGACACATCAGTAGACTCTGTCGGGCAGAGTAAGCATAAAAGAAACACCATTAAGAGAAATAGACTTAGGTTTTCCGACTCCCATCACTCATTTCCATTGCTGCTTGTCTTGTGAGAAAGCTAAAGTCCTACATATATTAAATCTAGTATTTGCAATTTTATTTTGCCTTGACATTTCCGTTTGTTTGCACGTATCACAATTTAATTTGCCACAACATATCCATCTGCTACCACACTATCACCATTCCATTACCACCACATCCATTCTATTTTGCCACTGCATTCTCATTTGTACATGCCATAACTAACTTTACTTAGGTGACAAAGTAAAGTGTCTTGACAAACCTATTTAATTTCCCCAATTCCCTGTGGAGACGATACTATACTTATCACTTTATTACTTGTTTGATTGTGTATACTTGCACACATATTCTCACCATATTTTAATACTCACAAAGAGCGGACATGCATCGGTACACTCCTAAAGGAAAAGTGAATTTTTGGTTCATTAAATTAGCCTAAGTTATTAATATCGAGTTATAAGGTTTAGGATTCTAAAAATTATCTCAAAATTTATGTATGTAGATATCGAGCCTAAAAGAGTTACAGAACAATCGAAGAGTTAGGATTGAATCAAAGAAAACAAGGCTAAGGTGAGTGCAATTTAATTGTACTTATGTTATTAATCAAACATTGGCTTGCGATGAGCCAGTGACGGAGTTACTACGGTAAGAAGTGACTCCTAAAATGTTATATGATTGATGTGATTCTTATGTGTGCATGAGTACATGAAAATAGGTATATGTTATTATATGTGACATGATCTATATGATTACATGAATATGCAATATGTGATATATGAACATAAGAGATTAAGTGAATGAACATAGATGATATATATATGATGATATAAGAATAAGACATGAATAAAATGATATGAGTTATATGGGAAATATATGTGAACAAGATATGATATATATGTTTATGTGAAACTATGCAAATTGATACGAGCTATGTGACATATGAATATGAAATCATATGAAAAGTGACATGAATTACATGAAAGTAAACTACGTGAATACATGCACTTGTGATATATGTGATATGATATGAGATATACGGTTACACATATATATGGTATGTGACAGAAGAGAAAGAACAATTTATATGAAATGTATAAATGATAATACCCATGTTATATGATATGAGCGCTAGTGGTATAGTTGGCATGCCAAGAGTCGAGGGTTTATCTATGTCTTTCGGGACATATGGACAATTATAGTTTACCTATGTTCTTCGGAACATATGGACAGTTACATAGGTCCTTCGGGATAAATTTCATATGCCACTCAGTGGGACTTATACGAGCTAAGGTGATAGCAATAGTGCACAACCTCAATGTACTCGAATACCTTAAGTTCTCAATAATGTACATGGGCTAATAAAGAGATAGTCCTGAATATAATGTATGTATATATATGATGTGTGATATGAACTATATGAAATGATATATGTGTGTATTAGTTATTGCCTCTGTTATAAGAATGAGATATAAGATATATGATAAGAACATACGATATTATGAACAAGAGATAAGTAACATGAATGATAATAGTGTATTAATATGATAGGAACATAAATGATGATAATGACTGTATATATATATATGCATGTATGCATTTTGTTATATGAAATTTTCTATGGTTTATTATATGTTTTATATACCTCACTAAGTCGTAGACTTAGCGTGTGATTGTTTCACACGTAGGTTTGAGAAGAAGAAGATTGATAAAAGTTATGCAAGACATGTCAGTTTCTCCTTTCCAAAGACCAGATCAGAAAAGAAGTTATAGTATGTATTTTGTAATACTTATAGTGGTTGGCATGTAAATAAAGATTTGAATCCGATATGTTTTAATCGGCTTTGTAAAATCATATGATTGAGTTTTGTAATGTGTATATAAATGGTAATTTTATACGAATGAAAACTTAGATTTTTATGAATTTATACATTTTTCCGAAGTTACTGCAGTAGTGCATCGATACACTGTAGCAGTGCATCGATACACAATTTATATTCGAAATTTTTCACTGTTCATGGTACTGTTCACGGCATTGTTCATACCGTATAGTACTGTTCATAAATATGTTTTGCCTTAAATTTTATAAGGAAGCATAATTTAATAGTATTTATTGTATTTTCTTAATATAAGTTCAAATGTTTTGATATGTTGTAAGAATATTGTTTTAAAAAGTCAATGTGACATCTCGGACTCGTATCCGGGTCGGATATGGGTTGGGGGTGTTACAACATCCTTCCGACATAATTTTCTTGCAGTTATTACTGATATCACATTGGATGGTGATTTCTCTTTTTCACCGATACTATGATTTCTGAGCCTTTCGCATCCTTAAAAATAATCGCTTCTTGCGAGACAATCAACCCATCCATGATGTGGAGACAACCAATCCATGCCCAAAATAATTTCAAATTCGTCAAAAGGCAATTCCATCAAGTTTGCAGCCCTTGAATATTTATCGGGCATTTTCTACATACCTGAATTACCCTTGCACTATGACCCATAGGGTTTACTGCTATCATCTCACTAAAGATTGGTTCTAAAGGAATTCCTATAGCTCTAACCAAATTTGTACTAATATAAGAATGTGTAGAACCAAGGTCAACCAAAACAAATACAGGTTAATCAAAAAGGTAGAATGTACCTGTTAAAATCTCCGGGTCATCCCGATCCTCATTAGTCTTAATATTATAAATTTGGGCTACTCCCTGAGTCTCTTGTCATTGGGTTGACTCAGATTGTCCGTTGTATCTACATCTTCTTCTGGTTCTATTAGATGATGTCACTGATCTCTCAATTTGCACTGATCTATCTCCGGATCTTTTAGGACAATTTCTAGCATAGTGACAAATTTCACCATAATGGAAATAAGCATCATTAAGCACAATTTCTTAAATAAATCCTTGTACTTCTCAATTTGCACTGATCTATCTCCGGATCTTACCTTTGTTATGGAGGGCACGGGAACAACGGGAAGAAGAAGAGAACCCAGTTTTTCAGCTTATCTCTTTATCCCTTTTTCAACCCTTAATAAATATCCCAAATAGAAATGAATATTAAATTCATTTCCTTCTAAAAGACCATAATGCCCCTCCATTTCTTCCATCCTTACTAATAGGTCTTAAACACAATTTCTTAAATAAATTCTTGTAATTTTCAATTTATTCAAATTAACCCACCAAATTTAAAATCATTTCACTATAGTCACTGACCCGATGTTTGAGGTATTACACATAACGTCTATTGTAAATGATCACTCACTCCCATGAGAAAAAATATCCATTTCACAAATAAACTATCCCCGTCTCTCATTTAAAAATGTAACATCTTCCTAAAATTATTGATAGATTAAGGTAAAATTTCAAGGATAGACCATGTAATTATTGTTTTGTATGAATTTTAGTCCCTTTATTTAATAGATTTCACAATTATTAACTGGATTAAGATCAAATTTTCAAAAATTAAGAAGTATATGGACTAAAAATGAATAAATTAAAATATATAGACTAAATTTGTAACTTGTATATAGTACAAATATTGATCTTACAGTTTAACCAAAAGTTTGTGACAGTAAAATGAAATTTAAATCAACAACGTCGAAATAAAAAATTGATTGTAACAAATAATTCCAAAAAAGGGTAAACAACGTATTTAATACCTAAATTATTACTTTTATTTCATTTAGTATCTAAAGTTTATTTTTCAAAATCATACCCAACTTAAGTTTTTAACTGTGAGGTACTAAAACGAAACATAAACTAAACGTTAGATATAGTTTTGAAAAAAAAAATAAAATTTTGATTAAAACGGAACAAAATAATAGTTTGAATACTAAATGTCTAATTTACCCAAATAATCAAAAACAATAAATTCGATATGTTTAATTGGGAATGCTAAAATGAAGTTCGGAAATTTTAAAACAGATTCGAGAGTTAAAATAGCATATCATATTCCGTTTTGGAATTATATAGTTTGTTTTATAAAACTGCATTAAATACCCCATTCATATCTAAAGCATTGGATTCCACATTTCATATTATATAATAACTTTATTTTAGGTCTGCTGGAGAGATGATAAAAATATTTCGATTTAAACTAGGTGAAGTTGACTTTGGTTCGAATTAATTTAACAAAATTAATTTCTTTTATGAAATTTATATTTTAAATTAAATTAAGTTGAGTTGAGTCGAATTTTTTCTTAAGATACGTCAGATCAAGTTTAGATGTAGGGTGTCCATTTTCTCATGTCTCAAGATAATTCTTAAAATAATTTTTATGTATATTATTAGTTAGGGTTTGATAATGAAAAAAAATTAATGCATAATATTAAATAATATTCCTAACATTTGACTAAATAATCCATTTAGTCTGTATTTTTTTCTAAAATATTTTAGTCTTAATGTTTTATTTTGTGGTAAAAAAGATATATCTATAGATAAAAATCGTTAGTTAACAAATAATTAATGTTCTAAAATAGAGGCCTTTTACCTTAAAATAAAATGTTGTGGGTTAAAATGTTCTAGAAGAAAAAAGAACAAGTGTCAAAGTTTCGATCAAACATTAGGGTTTTTTTCCCACAAATAAAATATTAGGATCAAAATACTCTAAAAAATATGAGTCATAATGATCATTTTAATAAACATTGGGTGTTTTATGCTAAAAAATTAAATATAAATACTATAATTATCTAAAAAATTAGTATTTTTTCACTTACTTTTTATTTTGATAAAAATTTGAAATTAAAAGTTATGTTAAATCGAATTAAATATTTCAAAATAAGTATACATATGACAATCTCAATCTCGTTTCCGAACTATATATATATATATATTATCATAATTTTAATTAAATTAAAAACTATATTATGGTATGCACAAAATGGAAAGTGAACAAGTTAAGTGATTTCGGTGAAAAAAAAGAGTATAGGTTTTTTAGAGGTCTCGAGTTTGAGCAGATGTATTTGTATGATCTGTGTATTGTCAATAATTAAGAAAAATTTTAATCATATATTATTTATAATCATTTTAGACTATTCAAAAAATAATTAAAAAACTATGTTATTAATTACATATAAATAAGATTTGAATCATAATTTTAAAAATCAGCTATCAGAAAATGCACATACTAGTTTCGAAGACATGGTAGTTTCTAATATTTCCATTTTGAAGAAGATGGAGGCTTTAAGCATTGTAGAAACTATGGGTTAATACAACACACATAGGCAGTAGCGAAGAAGAAGAAAAAAAAAATAAGAGAGAGAGAAAGATAAAAATGAGAAAAAAATTAAATAGCGAATTGTGATGTTAATACTCTTTTAAAATAATGTTAATTTTATTTTTAATTTATATAAAATTTTATGTATTTAAAAAAAATAAGTTTTGAATAATGATACGACAAAGAGCAATCGATAGATAAATGTATAACATTAACCTTTGATTATGATACGAGTGTAACCTCCTGAACTTCTAAGTTAACGTATGAAGATTGATCTGGGAGATATATAAATCAATATGAGTTGATAATGAAATTCATGGACGAACCTAACTTTAATTGGATGCAATTTGAACCGGATTAACCATAAAAAGAGATTTTGAATAGGAGACAAATGAGGAAGAACCGAAAAGGCGATTATACTATTGTTGAAAATTAGACTGATATCTTAAGATTTTAGTTGAGTTAAATGTGGGTTATTTAGACAAAAATGGAATACATTTATTTATACTCCTTATGAGCGAAGTTCATGTTAGTAATTATTTTGCACTTGTTGTTTGGTGTAAGAGTTTGGAAAGCAATCTAGTATAAGTGGAATGTGAAACTTGGTAGGAGTTGAGCAATGAGTTCTATTTTGGGAATTTGGTGTCAAGATAGTACACTTCCAACTTAAAAGTTGCTTGAACTTCACATATGTGATGTTTTGTTGATTGTATATGCATATCGAGTGTTTGGGCGCTTTAGCATGCTTTGGATTCAAATGAAGTGTTTGTTGTTAAACATGTGTTATAATGGTGTTAAACAAGTTTGTCTCAAATGATGTGTAGGTCCTGTGCTATTTTTTAAAATGAAGCCCTTAAAATATTTATAATAAAA
This sequence comes from Hibiscus syriacus, assembly GCF_006381635.1. Classification (NCBI taxonomy): domain Eukaryota; kingdom Viridiplantae; phylum Streptophyta; class Magnoliopsida; order Malvales; family Malvaceae; genus Hibiscus; species Hibiscus syriacus. The sequence continues at coordinate 2,848 of NW_024062322.1, read as the reverse complement.
ATTAAGTTACCAAATTTGAAATTATGAATGATTTATGAGGTCTCCTTACCAAAATTCATCATAGAAAAAAATTAAAGATACTGTCAAAATATTCGTTTACAACTTTCTCTATCATTGATATAATTGACCTAACCCATGAATTCCTCTATTCCAAATAAAAAACGAAACATAAACCCCTTTTATGTTTTTGCACACTAATTTATTAGTTTGCTCTGAACAATTTCTTAGAGTGATGATTTTTTTTTCAACTTTCCTATATAGACTTGGTAATATTAGACATGAAATTATATATGTATGTTAACCATATATAAATTTTAAAAATATTATTTAATATATAAATTTTTAGTATAATATCAATTTATCCTTAATATTTATCTAAATACTTACTCTAATTCGATTTTTTTGAAACACTTTAATTATCAATGTTTATTTTCTATCCAATATATATTTTTAAATGAAATTGTTAATTGAATACAACTAAGGTTCATTGTTAACATGATGTATATCACACTAAAATCTTTTTATTAACTTAGGGTAATTACAATAGGTAAATAATATCTAAATTAAATATTCTATATCATTGATAATGAACACTTAAGTGCTTTTGCATACATGATGCTCTAAGATCTCTAGAGATAAAACTATTCATTTAACTACTGATGTCGATTGATTCGTGTCACATCATTACTTAAACACACTAACATATACATACTAGTAATTAAACACATAAAAATATCGTATCAATATCTTATATTCAAACAATTATCTTATATATATATAAATGATATTATTAGATAAAAAATATTTTAAATATAATTATCTTACCACCATTCGCATTTCAAAATAGAATCACAATCGAGTCTATGTGAGCAAACTGTTTTACCGACAGCCTAGTGAGAAAACTAGTGCTGCGAACTATACCGAACAAATTCATGATTCAGGATGTGTACACGTGTAACAACAAATATAGTTACAAGTAGTAGTAGGATCTTGGCTGTTGTCCTTCGCTGTCACTCCATTCCTATTCCTTCTAATAAAGCTTTATGCCAACCCAACTTTGTCCCAATAATACACTGAATTAGGTCTTTATAAATAATAAAACTATAAAAAGAATATCTTTTCTTTTTCCCTCATCCTACCTAAAATTTTCAATTATTGTTTCTATAAAAAGAAAAATATGTTGATTTGGATTCCCCCCAATTAATTGAGTTTAATATCAAAAAATAAGTTACATTACATGTTTAATCACTCAATTATTCGTATATTTTGTTTTAATCATCATACTATTTTTTTCAAAATCATTTCTAGCGGTATGTTATGATTTATTTAGGTCACCTATAAAAAAATTAACAGAATCACTAACAAGTCGTATCTTTTTTTAAATTTTTTTAATGATGACGTGATATTATCTTATAGTATTACGTTAGTAGTTATGTTAAAATTTTAACGGTGAAAGATCAAGATATAACGTTAGGTATGATTTTTTGGAAAAAAAAATTAAGTGAGTGATCAAAATGGAATTGCACGATATGTTGGGTGACTAATACGTAGTTTACCCTAAAAGTATAAAAAGTTATAAGGTAAATTATGTATTTAGTTACTCAACTATCACTTTGGTTCCGTTTTAGTCACTCACCATTAAAAAATCAACGACGATGTTAATCTGTCACCATAAGATAATGTTATGTCATCATTGAAAAAGTAAAGAATTGTTACGTTAGTAATTTTGTTCATTTTTTAAACGACAAGTGACCAAAAAAGAACTAATGATAGTTAGACGATATGTCACCATAAATTAATGTCACATTATTATTGGAAAAAAAATTACCACATAAATAGTTATGTTTAGTTTTAACGATAGTGACCAAAACAAATCAAAGTGATAGTTGAGTGGTTAAATATATAGTTTACACAAAATTTATTTATTAAAAGCTAAAGCTGTATGCTGGCAGATAGACCACCGAAGCTCCAGAAGTCACTCACCTTTCTTCTCCTAAATGGCCAAACTTTGCTCATCAAACGTGCCAATCCACCATTGGTTTTGAGTTACCCGCTTTCCCTGCTAAATGCTGCAGTTAGAAACCTGAAACTCAACCTGAAAATACTTAACACGGTCCCAATTCCTTCACCATCGCTTTCATCTCATAAAACCCTCTCACCAACTCCTTCAAAACCCGATCTTTTCTTCAACTCTATAATCCCCACCATACACAAAGTCACATCAATCTTTCTGTTTTTGGTTTTGGAAGATATGGAGAGCAGCAGAGTTGGGGTGAAAAGGAACAGCAATGACTATAGCAATACCACCAGCAGTGCTTCAACTTACCTGATAGAGGATACCGAGACGCAGTGGACGTCGTGGTTGGTGCCTATGTTCGTGGTGGCTAATATCGCCCTTTTCATCGTTGTTATGTATCTCAACGATTGCCCCAACCGCAAGCACACCAGGCTTGTCGCAAGTGCGTGGCGACCTTTCTTGGTCGCTTTTCTTTTGAGCCTGTGAAAGAGAATCCTCTCTTTGGTCCCTCTTCTCTACGTAATTATACTTTTTTTCCTTCACTGCCTTATGTTTGCTGCTTTCTATATGTTTTCCTGGATTAATTAGGTCATTAGGGTTGATATGTTTATTCATCTATATTGTGATCTTTTTCGTACTGATTGTAGATTTGGTGTAGTTGGACTGACTGAAATGCTAATTCTTGTAAATCCCATATCTTATCTGGCCTTTGACAGAGGCTAACTTTGAAAGAGGAAAAATGACATTGTGTTGCAGATTGAAGAAGTTGGGAGCTCTTGAGTGGAACAGGTTGTGGTTAACCTCAAGGATGGAGGCTCGTTACTTGCGTTT
>NW_024062319.1:0-33311 GCF_006381635.1 Hibiscus syriacus | reverse complement strand
GAAGGACTTATAATCTTGCTTCAAAGGCTTACAGATGACCCGAATGATTTTCAAATTTGAATGAGAAACCTTTCTCATTTCATTTTTTTAACTTATAAAACGACTTAATGGTCGGGCAACATGGCCTACTTCCAAGTAATGTTTCCTCCGTGGATTGGGCCCACCTTGTTCTTTAGGTTCTACATCCTTAAACATGATTTCCTATATTTGAGGTTTGAATTCTAGTTTCCACTTGTTGGGATTTTAATACCATTTTTTGTTTGGAAGAAATGTAAAAACCAAATGTTTATGTGTGACATGCAGATGCAATGCAATGCATTTTTATGCAAATGATGTTCTCATGCATGTGTAAATACTGATGCAGTTTTCCTTTGACTCCAAGGTGGGAAACCAAGCCTTCTTCCTCTTGATCATTCTTCTCTAGGGTTTACGCAGATATCAGTGTAGTAGTTTGCAATTTCTAAAGATCTGCCCAATCATCTTGTTGTCTTTGTTTTCTGTCTTCATTTCAGAGGAAGTGTTTTCTTTCTCGAATTATTACTGCGACCAGTAATATGATCTTGATGCCCCCTTTTGCTTTTGGCTCAAATGCGCTATCAAAGTTATTCTTTGGGACTCTTCCCTTAGTTGATGTTTGGCTAATTTGCTTTACGAGTTAAGCTCTACTTATATTCAGGATTTGCCTCTAACACTTCAAATTGTGAGACTCATTTTCAATGTCATCTTGGTCTGAACTTTGTTATCTCAACGTGATCTAGGTTTTTGGTCATGCCTCAATGTGGGTACTTTCATGGCTCCTCACAACTTGGGTGCCAAAATTTATCTTTAACTGGTTGCATTCTTGAACTTTTGCTATGCGCTGGGATATACGCCCCTTTCAAACAAGGCGATCATCATCTTCTCGATGGGTTACAGACAACATCATGGGAAATGTTACAAGTTCTATCCTCCAGTCATTCTATCTCTTGGACCATTTACTTTCAAGATTGTGGAATGCTTCATGTTCTAGCATCGCTTATTCTTTTTCCAATAGAAGCAGAATGGGCCTCACCTGCTTCAAGGACCTTTCGCATTTGAGACTGTCATGTTTGAAAATGTTTTTCTCATTTCTTTTATTTTAGAAATGTGAAAAAATGTTGAATAAAATTCAAAGGTGTTGTCATTTTCTTCCGGCTCACAATCAAAACAAATTGTAAAACAAGAGTTCATTGAATATCAAATAAGTCAAATTTTCTTTTAATCCTTTAAGAATCATATACATTTGAAAAGTGTAAAGATTAATGCTGATAAAAGCTTAGGCTGACTAGGGAATGTAATGTGTTTCAAGGTTGTCTTGTGTTTATTGATATGATGAAGTAGATGTCATGCTTCTCTTCTGGAAATGTTCACTGGTTCTTAGCCCTTGCGAGCATCTTTTGGTTGTGTAGTAATTTATCAAGAGATGTATAAGATCGTCCTTTGCGCAGTTGTTGACAATCTTCGTATTTGAGCCACCTTTTAGGTTTTCAACTCAAATTCTCCTGTGGTTTCAAGACGTTATCTAAAATGTTACGTCTTGAACCCTCCTTTTATTTTTTCCTATCATGCATTAAAAGTTTTAGAAAACTAATTTTTGTAAATAAAATTAACCATAAGAGGTGGAATTAAATCTGAAGATAGTCTCTCCACTTAGAAATCCATGTATGATTAGAATGGACTTTTCATGCACGTAATGTAGGCTAGGGCTCACGGTTATTAAATAAATGGATAAATAGGCTCAAACAAGTATTTAAGGGTTATTGAACCTAGGATCAATTCGTTCTGCTATCTTCAATCTGGTATTGCTCGACTTGAATCTGCTCGAGTGTCTTTCATTCTCTTTTTATTTTCTTTTGTGCTCTCTAATCTTCCAGCGAATTGGTTCTAGATCCTTGAACTGTCTATCTTGAAGTATTTGATCGATTTTCTTTATATGTTGTCAACTCGCTTTGATCTTCGAGTGCTTTACACTTGGTTCACCTTGTGGTATATCTTTATTTCTCACTTTATTTCATCATGACTTGCTTCTATAGCGAAATCTGGATTGATGATCTTTACTCATGTGAGCAGATGTCCTTCACCCCTCAGTATGGAAGGTGATCCTTGGTTAGGGTTGAATTAGAAGAAAAATACTATAGGCTCAAAGGGAGACAACAAGGGATATATATATATATACATATATTTGAAATGATAAATGAAACAAAGTCATTCATCATCTCATACATAGAAGTCTTTGTAAAAGAGGTATCCCCGGGGAACGAGTATTTAAGATTAACCTTATTTACATGAAAAATTTAATTAATGCATGATAGAATTATTTCAATGATTCCTTTTATTTTTTCTTCTTCCATTTTCTCATAGTATGCCCCAATTATTCAAATTCTCTTGCAAAAACTTAATCCGTAACACTCTCTCCTATCTTTTTTGTAGGAAAGGTCCTTGTTATGCACCCTGAATTTATTGAGGTTGGGAAATGAATGTTGGTTTTATGTCTAGGAAGGGAAATGTGTGACTTTGAAGTCATAATTCTGAAAACGGTAAAGTTATGGAAAGGTTATTCTTGTATGGGAGGGTAAAATACATGTTAATCCTTTGATAACGATCATATGTTATTTTGGGTAAAGAAACAGACAATGGTTCTTTCGACTTTGGATGGGGTATGGAATGTCTAATCTTGCCATTTATCAAAGATCCATAATTAATGAAGTAGTAAAAAAACCTTTAATTCATTTTATATTCAAAGAATTACAAGATTAAGACTTGATTATTTGTTTATGACCTTGGAAAACGACACAAGTTTCTTTAAAAACCCTAACAAAAAAGTTGAGAATAAGGACAAAAAAAGTTCAAACAAGATGCTGCAAATGACATAAAGTTTCATGATGGATGAAATTATTTCTGCATAAATAGGATGCCCCATTACTTATCTGATGCAGTGGCATTTGATTCGATTAGATGTTACATATTGATCTCTGATGCCCCACTCGAGTTCGTCATCCACTGTTCCACCAAATCTTGAATCAACGTCCCTTTTTCAACAAGCATCTATACCTCCTTTAATAGCTACCTACAATTTATCGTAGAATGCCCAGATGTCCCCAAGTAGAAATCACAGACACTATCTTGATCATAGCTTTGATCAGAAGGGTTTGGTGGGACTTTCGTTGGCCTCGGTGTGAGGTATTGACCTTTAATAAATTGGGGGTAAAGATCTAAGATAGAAATTTTGAACACTGCCGAAGTATTTCTTGATCTTGAGACTTTCTTTGGTTGGTCTGAACGACTAGCTGCTCCTTTCCTTTTACGGTTGTGAGGGCTCTGGACATGACATTCATTTACATCATCAATTTTCATTTTTTGATCGGTTAAACTTTTGGAACTGACTTTTATGTTTCCTTTGGTAATTGCATTTTCAATTAATTCCCCAGCTATCACAAGATCCTTGAAGTCCCCTGTTGAGTTTGCCAGTATTAACTCGAAGAAAGGATCTGGGAGAGAATTATGAAACGTATATGATATTTCCTTTCCTACCATGGGAAGCTGAACTTGTGCTGCCACTCCTCTCCATCTTAGAGCATATTCTTTAAAGCTTTCATTGGTTTCATCCTTATTCACTGAAGATCCTGACGCTTTGGAGCTAAGCCTTTAACATATCGATATTGCCCCATGAAGACATCAGCTAGATCAACTCATCTCTTGATTTGCTCTCGATTCAAACAGTTATACCATACTATAGCTGGCCTATCTAGACTATCCTGAAAGTAGTGAATCAACATATTATCATTATTTAAGTATCCTTCCATCTTTCTGCAAAACATTCTGAAATAAATTAGAGGACAACTGGTGCCATCATATTTCTCAAAATTTGGCATCCTAAATTCATGTGGATGACCAAATTTAGGACCAAGCTGAGCTCTCTCGCTTCTAGTTCTTTATGGGAGGCATTAACATTTTTCATAGCTCCAATTGCTTCTTTCAACTGCTTGAATTCATCTTCAAATTGCTCATGAATAATGAGGCTCTTCCCTAGGTGTGAGTGTGAAGCTCTAGGGTAGGTTATCATTCTCGATGTATTAGTCTGATAACACTTATATCTTTTATCTATTATCTTCTCTCTATCAGCAGCCTTGGTTGCCATTACTTGGATCATCTGATTTGATACGTCTTGTATAGAATCTGATACTTGATTCCTCATATCTTGTTGTAACCCGATCAACTGCTCTTGTAACCGATCTTGTGATCCCTCATGAGATTTCTCCATTGTTTCAATTTGTTTGTTCACGATGATGAGGAAGTAGTATGAATGAATAATCTTGGTATTACTGTCACATAACCCTCTATAAATTATTTTCATGTTTTCATAACCAATGCATGTAAAATGCTTAAATAAACAAATGTGATACAAATGCATGTATGCAAAAGGTGTCATTCCAGAGTGATCATCTTAAAACAACTTTTATTGAACACAAAGGTTTTGATACATCAAACAACTTTACACATAAGGAATAGCTTTAACTCCTAATTTCTCTATCTCTCTCAAAATCTCAGTTAACTTCTACTGATGTTCGGGTATTGAGTTGTCTATCTGCCTCAATTCTCTTGCAAAGCCAGCTAAATCAATCAATTTATGAGCCAAATGGCTTGCTTGGATCATATCTTCTTTCATGACGTTATCTTTTTCCTCTATCTTACATGTCAATTCTCGAAGCTGTAAATGAAGTTGTTCATTTTTCCTCGTAAGAAAGTCTTCGTTGTTATGAAATCCTTGGGGAATATTTTCAAAAGTATCTACCATCCTCATCAATCTCTTATTGCTGGCTCTAGTGGTTTCTAGCTCAGCATCAATCTCATGCATGTGGCGTTGATATGAAGTTTCCATGTTGGCTATGGACAAATTCAACATCTGATTTTCTGCTTGACATCTTTCCAAATCATTAACAGTTGTATCGCGCCTTTTTTCTGCAATATGTAAATCATAAGAGAACTTTTTGCTCGACCTACATGCATCTTACAATTCTTTCTCCACTGTTCAGTGTCTTTCTTCATTTTAGTGACCCTTGTTGTCCACTCTTCTGGGGTATTTCCTATACCCGCATTTTTAAAGGCTATACTGATCCTTTGAAAACTATCACACGTGGCTTTCATCTTTTTATTTAGTTTATTGTTTTCATTCCTCAAATGACGTACTTGTGTTTCATCCTTTAGCAAATCTTCTTCTTTCTGGATGTCTCTGCTGATATCTTTACCTTTGAACACTTTTGGCTCCGCCTTAACAAGATAATCAATCACCAAACTCGATTAACCTTTCATTTTGAACTCCAAAATTTCATGATCCAAAATATGCTGGACTCGATGTTTGAAGGCAGTGTAATTCTTAATGCAATGTCCTTGAGCCCCGGCATGATACTCACAACGAACATTGGCGTCATACCAATTTGGATACGGAGGCTGCAAAGGTTTCACATAATGCGAGGACACCTCTCGGGCTTCTAAAAGCTTATCATACAACTCCTTATATGATATAAGGATAGAATTGAAATGAGAGCCCCCTCTCAGCTTGGATGGAACTGGAGTCTTTAGGTTTTTTCCTCCTAACGTTGTAAGTATACTCTCAGGTGACCACGAGTTCTGATAGCATTATTTCTTTTCATCTTTCTGGACTTCTACAGTGTTTACCATTTCTTTGGGGTCTTCAGACAACTTGTTGATACGAATGGTGACTGTGTGTGATTTCTCAGATTGGTTAGGATTAGTTTGTTATAAAGTAGCCATTTGTGTACTTGACATCGTAGGATCGTTCTCATCAAGCCCTTTCTTTTCCTTTGCAGAAGTCTCTTTTTCTTTGTCCAAAGAAGTTATTATATCCATCATCTTGGACATCTGCTCTCTTATCTCTCTTATCTCATTTTGCTCTTCGTCGGACACACGATCATCAGGTGCATAGCTCTCCACTATTCTCGGAGTTTCCTCAGGATGACATTCCCTATATGTGTTATATATTACTTGATCAAAAAACCCTTTTTCCATCATGAAAACCTTTTAATCTGATGACCACTCACAAATCAACACCTTGATTATGTCATGAACAATCGATGCAAGCAAAAAGGAAAAGCAATATATAAACCAGTTAGTACAAAAAATGATAATAAGATGACAATAATTATTATAGAAGCAAATAGCAAAATAAATAAATTAATAAGCTAATGCAAAATGATAATGTGAATACAAATGCACAAGGTGTTAATTCCCAAAAGCGACCACCATAGAACAACATTCATTTTGACAACAAGATTTCATTACACCATGTAGTCAAAATACAATTTTGATTCTTCAATTCTTCATTTTCTTGAGTCGTACTCTTCATGGAATCCAACATTGTACCCAAAGTTGTCGGCGTATTTTATCACCTTTAATGACGTCGGATGTCCTTAAATTGAATCTTGAGATCTCCACTTTTACTTTCAATGCGAAATGGTCTTCATGTCTTTATAAAGAGTCTTCTCGTCCTTAGTATGACTGTATCTATCCTCTGAGGGAACATCTTGTCATTTGCTCCTTTAAAGGAAGTCTTCAATCCACTTCAGATTTCTTCATTCATCGGATGAATCATTTGAACATCTTTGGATCTCCCGGTTTTGACTACATGATTAAGAATTTCTTGTCTCATTATGACCAAACTTTTTATTAGTCAATCACTTGCGAATTAATACCTTTGGATGTCATGAAGATGCAAATGCAATAAAATCAAACTAAAATAGACATAGAACAAAAATGGGTTAGTTCACATAAGATAAACAACAAGATAATAAGTATCGTAATCATTAAATAAAACCTACCCTCACATGTTGGCTACCCAATCATGCTTTAGTATATCCTACCCCACATGATATCTACCCACATGCTTTGTCATTCACAAAAAAATCCCTAACCGCATGATATCTAATTTGTATGCTTATTCGAGAAAAGTAAACCTAACCGCATAATTTCTAGTTTGCATACATTTATTCGGAAAAGCGAAATTAAATGACTCGAAAAGATTTTCCTTGTGTACTCTCCTCACGGGACTCTTAAGGTTCGGGTTAAGCTCCACCTAGGTTCAGGCTCTAGGTTCACTATATGCTGGGTTAGGTTCTAAAGTAATAGGTTCTCGAATTGTCCTTGTCGGTGCCCCATTGGGTTGCCAAACCCTCTATCCTGGACTATCATAGGTTTTTGGGGATTGATTTCAATTCGAGGGAACACACCTCCTTATGTCCGTGCGGAGGTGAATACCATCACGAGGACTATAAGGCGTGAGCTCCAAGAACAATCCACTATCCCATGCGGAGGTGAAAACCATACGAGGGAGTAGTTTCTCACTCCTACTTAAATAGGACATAGAGGGGTTTTAGCTCATGCTATGCAAATGCAACTGTGCATTGTGTGAGGAAAAGCGAAAATAAAACAAACAACAATAAACAGAAAACTCGAAATCCTGAACAATTATTTACTCTAAAAACATTAGCAAATAGACCATTATAATTATTTAGTGGTTAATTAAATTACAATAACTTATTTAAACCAAACAAAGGGATCGAAAACTAAATTAGATCGAACTTGTAATTTTATTTACAAAGACAATTAATTAATCGACTAATGGTCTCACTCTCTAAAAAATGTCCCTAGCGGAGTCGCCAAGCTATCGAAACGATTTTTTTGACGGGCGAAAATAGGGGGTATCGTTTAGAAAATAATTTTTGGATAGATCAGTTAGTGATAAAACGTGGTTCGAAGAGTCACCACCAATCCTTGATTAGGGTGTGATTGGGTACCCAAAAAACAAATTTTTCATTTTAATAAAATATTAATTTTAATTAAAACGACAAACTTGTGGTCTGCGTTACCAAAATTTGAGTTCGAGAGTCGGTTACGTGTGGGGAAGGATTAGCACCCTCACAACGCCCTAAATCGGTATCTAGTCGATTAATTAATTGTCTTTGCAATAAAGTTTACAAGTTCGAGTCTAATTTAATTTAAGATCCTCTAAAATAACATTTTTTGAAATTTTGGATGAAATATAATAATATTTAATTATTTCCTATCGAGAAGAATTGATCTATCATACCTTAAAGCAATTGACTTTTACTCCAATAGAAATAAAGAAATATTAAAATTTCATTCTAAATTTCACTATCAAAATAATAACACCCAAAATAAAACAAATAAAAAACATATAATCAAGCAAACACAATTAATTAATTATTTTACCGATATTTAATGAGAATAAGGATGTTCAATTATTTAAATATCTCGAGACGAGGCTTTAGATTCATTCTAACAGTCTATTCTAGATTAATTTAATTAAAAGAACATTGTCTTTTTCTCAATTCTCGAATTTTAAAAATGAAATTGATTCAATTTGTGTCAATAAATGGGATAGATTTTCATTTTAAAATTATCGAAAGTAACTTTCTAATACATTAATACAGTCACTTTACGAAAATATTAAAATGATCAAATATTACCCTTAGTCAATTTATTTCGATTCGAGTCAAGAATGCTTATGAGGATATCATGCGAAATTAATTATGACTAAAATGAACTAATATACGAACAACATGCAAAAGCTAAAATAAAGATAAAAGTAGGAGTAAAACATAAATAATCAAACTAACATGCCAAAATTAAAATTAAAATAAAATATACTAGGGACTAAAATAAACATTTTCAATATTAAGTGCTAAAATAAAAATAAACAAAACATGGTGACTAAATTAATATAAATTAAAACTACATGGATGAATTAAAATAAATAAATAAAAACATATTTGATGTTTGAAATGCAAACATGCAAAAGTACATGGGCTACTTCAGAGAATATCCTTAAAAATTAAATATCAGACATAAAAATGATAAATTGCAAAAACAGCCCCTATAGGGGCTAAAATGTAAAAATACGCTAAAAATGGGAGGGCTAAATTGAAATTATACCAAAAATTTTAAAACATGAATATAAAATGGGTAAATAACAAAAAGGTCCCACTAAGGATCTCTTTGCAAAAACACGACAAAGTTTGGGGGCCTATACGCGATTTCCCCCGAAACTTTGCCTATATATATTACTTTAATTTTTTTTCTTCATTTGAAAAACTTTCTCAGGAAAAAAATGAGAGTTTTCTCTCAAATTTCCTCGGCTGATCGAAATCGCTCTCGTCCGCTGTTTTGGCTGCCGCGTACGGTGGCCGAACTTCTCAAACTCACCCAGAACAATCTTCTCACCCCAATCTAATACCCTATCACTAAACCTTGACCTAAAACTAACCCAAGCACTCTCAAATCTTGCCCCGACTGTTCGGTTTTCACGAGCTCCGACCGCCGCAAAGACAAACCGATTGGACGGTTTAGCTCTCCCTCAGGTAAACTACTCGAAATCTCCCCTTAATTCGTTTTTAGTACATGCAAATTTTCATATATCATTCGAAACAAAAAAATAATACCTTGAAAAATCTGATTTTTATTGCTTTGTTGTGGATATGTCGTCCCCCTGTTACATTTTTTGCTTCGGGTACTTATTGCCCTGATTTTTACAAAAAAAAAATTGCTTTTTTTATTGCTTTTTCTTTTTCTTTTTACTGTTGCTTTTGAAACAAAATGATTAAAGTAAAATATATGATACTATTATCTTTGCTTTGGATCCAGCTAGAATTCGGTTAGAGGAGAAAACGGTGGTAGGGGAGAAATTGGTGGCCTGGACTCGATCTGGACCGTTGGATGGGTCTGGATCAGACGGTTTTCATGGGCGACGACAACATCCAAGGGGGAAAACCCTCATTGAGGGTTTATCTAGACCCTCTATCCTCAACTCGATCGGATGGTTGGGATTAAGTGCGGTGTTGGAAAATGAAGCAGGGAACCCTAATGGGTTTGGAGCTCAAAACATCTTGGGTCGGGTCAAACAGGGGCTGGATCTGGCTTCGGGTTTTGGATCTTGTCTGGTTGTAATTCGAGCTTGAGGGCTGTTGGGTTGAATCTGATGTAATTTGGGCCTAATCGGGTTTTGTATAAACCTGTCAAAATTAAAAATAAAATATATTAATTATAATAATAATAATAATAAAGATAATAATAATAATAATAATAACGGGACGAAAAATAGAGTGTCGACAATTACCATTAAAAATTTTATAATTGTTGATGGAATTTGAGTTTGAGTTTAATTTTAGGTAAATTACAAGTTTAGTAATTTATTTATCAATTTTGTCTCGTTTCAATCACTTTAACTATTTTTTGTTTTAAAATCATACATAACGTTTCGTTTTGATTTTATTTTAGTCAACCGTCGTATGGACACCTCTGGAGGCTCGGCTGATGTAAGGATGTCTTCCACTCTCGTTAATATAACTCAGAGTTACCTTCAAAGAATGCTGAGATACTTTTACTAGGATGTCTTTATCCTAACAAGAGAAAAGTTGGCATTTACCTTTTAATGCCATCACGATAAAGATGCCTTCACCCAACTATCAAACTTATCTCAGGAAGTCGAGCTGCCCTTCCTTTAGCTAATGGTTTAGAGAAACCTCCACCCATTGACTCTGTCAATGCTACCGATGAACCAGCTAAAAAAACAAAAAGTATTTGTTAGATTTCTCTAGTGTTGAGATATGGATGCGTTTCACGGGGTCCTCTACAGGCATGATTTTCAGAACCGGACCGGTTAGCGAATCGGTCATACTACCGGTTCACTGGTTCAACCGGTCGAACCGGTCCGATTGGTCGGAAGAACCGGACGACGTCATAATTATTTAAAAAATTAAATAAAAATACAAAAAATATTTAATAAAAAATAATTTTTTATATCACAAGTCATATTCAAAGCAAGTCATAACATATATAAGTTAAAAACCATAAAATCAAGTAAAACAAAATGATTCAAATTAACTACAACATAATATTTAAGGTAAAACATATTAAATAATAAATATAATTATATAACTATAATTAAAAAATAAATTTGGAGTTAAAAAAATCATAACAAAATGATATTGTTTGGTTTAATTTTTTTTTAAAAAACAATCTCACATGACTAAGAAACATAGAAGAGCATCCCAAAAGTCTAAAGAGTAAAAATATGAGAACAAAACAATCTCACATTGCTAAGAAACATAGAAGCGCATAACAACTAACTTCTATAAATAATAGAGGTAATTTGACATTCAAAATCATGGAGCCTTTTGGTGAGCATTGAGTGAACTATTCTTTCACTTCAATCAAGCTCGAATTTTAGGCTTCAATCGAGCTTCTAATTTTTTTTGAGTTCAAGCCTTTTTGAGTTCAAGTTTCAATATTAGATTTCGAGTTTCAGTTGAACTTGATAACTTTTAGCTTGTGAGTTTGAGTTGAGTTGAGCTTACTTTTAAAGTTTTCAAGTTCGAGTCGAGCTCAGCAATACTCGAGTTCGACTTGGCTCGTTTAACAAACGACGTTGTTTGGTTTAATTTTTTTTTTTTTAAAAAACAAAAATCCCGGTTTTTTTCGCTTTTCAGCCGGTTCGGTTCGAACGGTTCAGCAGTTCTGGTCGGTTCACTAATAGCGGTTCAACCGGTTTAGATTGAACCGGACTAAGTAACGATTCCCGGTTGAATCGACCGGTCCGGTCCGGTTTTCAAAACCGAGTCTACAGGAATGATACCCTCCGCAAAAGATGTCACACAGAGTATCAAAGAAATGGTGTATAAAAGAACCTGTCTTCTCGCATTACATGATTAATGTCTCCGCAATAAGCAGAACTTTATGCAAAGAAGCCTTCGCCTTATGACATAAACCTCCACGGAAGGCGCCGAGAAATTCATAAGGAGAAGCCTCTACAGTAGCACATGATGGAGAGGCCCTGGTTCAATTGTAGAGTCGAGATCCTCCGTTAAATAATAGGGCAAAGAGGGACCTCCGCCCATAACTACACCGAAAAATCGAAGTATTTTCTATCATTAATTTCTTCACTTTTAAACGTTGAGACCCTCTACCTTGAAAACCCTCAAAGTAAAACCATTTGGAGTTACCTCCAAATAATGTTGAAATGCCTTCACAACGCAAAAAAATAGCTTCTTCCTCACTCTCAACATCGAAAACCTTGGTACGGTGAAATTCCCGTTCCCAAACATGACGGAAATGCTTCCATTTAGTCACAGTGACAAGGTTCCCCCTAATCAAACTAGAGTATCCAAACACCGTCGATGACATATTCGCCCAAAGTATTGAGATTTTACACTTCAAAACACTTCGGAGAAAAATCATTCATTCATGCGCAAACAATTTCCGTTCTAAAGAAAAGAAAATGGAATCTAACTTCGAATAAACTCTAGACAAAAGCACTACTGTGTGACATATGTCGGACAATTGATAATACCTCTCGTTATTATTGAACATTAAGAAAACACCTCATGTTAAGAATCTTCTACAGGATATATATGAGGACGTAGAGATAACTGCGCTCAAATTTAAAATTTTAATATGATTATGCAATGACGTATAAATCCTCCGTAACATAAATGTCACCACACCTTTAACAACATAAAAGATTAAACGCTTCAAACATCTCTAGAAATACGACAGACATAGGGATGTCTCTCACTCTTCCTCGTACAATTTGGAGTTACTTTCAAATAATGCTAAGATACTCCGGAAGTTTGGAGATATTTTTGGGTTCTCTGATAAATATGAGTTGCAAAATTGATATGTAGAGATTCTTTGACGGATACAACAAATATAAATAAAAATTGTAGTAATATGAGAAAAGTTTACAAATTGAAAACTTAAAATATAAGTGGTAGTTCCTAATTATTTCTGCAAAATATATAATAATTATTGATATCTACCTTTTCTTTTACAAATATTTATTGCGATCCCCAAACCTGCAGAAAGATCTGGCTCTCCACTCACACGTTACCGTGTGTAGTGTAAGTACCTGACATCAAGCACTATGGACATGAGTTCGGTTTAGGTTGGGTTTCGATCAATTCGATCCGATTCAAAAATTTTATATCATTTACTTGATCCGACCTTATTCGATCCAAGAAATATATATCATCTACCTAACTCAAACTCGACCCGACTTTTTGAGATAAAATTCGAATCCGATCCGACCCGACCCAAAATAATAAAAAAATATTATTTTTATTCAATAAAAACAATGACTTAATTGAAGAAAATAATATATAGATGAGTATTATTGCAATTATCCCTAAATATATAAGGTAAAATTATATATTTTTGGGTCGAGTCGAGTATTTTTCACCCCAAACCCGAATTCGTCCCGACCCAAACATCACTTTTAAAAAAATCCGACCCAACCCGATCCAAACCCAAAATATTTTTAAAAAACTCAATCTGATCGGATCAAATCAGGTTCGAGTATCATGCTCATCCCTATTTGCAATGTCCCAAACTAACCTAAGCCACTAAAGCAACTTCAATACCTAATCTATGCCATCCCGACCCTTGTTTCTATACGCTCAATAAGTTTTATTTAATTTGAAATTTTATGAGTTTAAAATTATTATGTTTGATTAGAATTTAAAATTAAAAATTGAAACTCGACTCGATTTGTAAGTTCGCGAGCTTAACATTTTTAAGCTCGGTTGGAAACCAAAAATTAAAATTCGACCTTAGCTCAAACAAACTTGAATTCAAGACATTTTCAGATTTAACTCAATTAAAATTTAGATTTAAACTCGATTTAAATTTAAACTAATTAAACTTGAATAGCTCACTACCTGTCTTGTATCATTTACGACTAAACTTGTATTCATCCATAAATAATATAAACAACAAAAGTTGAATAGAACCGTCCCATGTGATTAAGATACTACTTTTGTATAGTCTGTTTTGAAAGAAGAAATGCCCCTAATTCTAAGGCTCCCCTCCCGGCCTTCCGCCCTTCCCCTTTTGTGCATAGTCCATTTGTTCATATGATAAGCATGGTCCATAAACAAAATTTTTTCTTTATATATACAAATATTTACATCATTTTTTAAATCATATTTTCCTTAATTAAAGATGGTTTCAAATTAGGTTAGTGGAGTGGGAAACGTGTGATATTTGCCGTAAGCAATACCAACATAAGACACATACAATGTTCCATAGCCAAATCCATAATCAACCGGCAGTTTGATTATAAAATTAAATCAATAGTGACCGACATAGTCGGACTTGGAACTTCAGAAGAGGAACTTTCTGAGGAACACATGGTATAGACATTATATTAATAATAAAATTTTCGTATATAACATTGATATAAATAACATTTTAAGATAAATATAAATAAAAAAATTATTTAAAGTCATATATATATATATATATATATATATATATATATATATATATAAACATTTTGTTTGATTAGTTAAGTTGTTCATCTTTAATTTTTTTTATGTTTTTTAAATCACGAGTTCTAGACCTACTAAGAATATTTTCATTCTATTTTTATGCATTCAATATACTCTACCAATAGAAGAATACATAGAGTTAAACATAATAAAATAAAATTGAAATATTTCATTAAAAATTTTCGTTTGAAAATTTCTTGAAAATCTAATCATAGGTTTTTCTTTCCATCGGAACAATAGGACTATTGTATTCATTATTAAACTTGTTGAAGAGATGAAATATGACCAAAGTATATCTTTTTTATCAGAAGCTGAATTGATCATTAGAAAAAGAACTAGACCAAAAATTAAGATACATTTTGAAAAAATAAAACTTTTATTGAAAATAAACAAATGAAAGACTTTCATAAAAATTCTCGTAAAATAAAAAATGAAGCTTTTATTCTATACTTTTCAGATTATAAATTAATAACAGCTGATTATGCGCCGAAATTTAGGATCATTGTTCTTTGGAAGATGGAATGTGGATGTACTAGATGTGCTGATTATAATGGATCACAAATATTTTTTGACTGTATGGAGAGAAAGCTGTAGAATAACAGGAGGTTATGTGGAGGCAAAAGTTCGATCATTTTAGTTTGTCTAAGGGGAATTAATTATTGCAAAATTTTCAGAGCATTGTTTTTTGTAAGGTGCATTTCAATGATTGATTCAAGGGCTGGTTTTTGAGTCAAATTACTTCTATTCTGAAGAATCCAAAGTGGAGGAGCGTCAAGTTTGGTATTGCCATTTTCAATGAAGCATTTAAAGGATATGGTCTGCTCTTTTTCTCTGTATTGGGATCGATTAAGTTTTATCTCCAGTTATAATTTGTTGTTTTTATGCGAAGTTGGATGCTTTTTAATCACATTTGGTCCTTTTTTGTGGAGGTAAGTTGGATGGGGTAGACCTTGTTCATTATGGAAGTGGTTCCTTGGTGATTTTAAATTGGATTGTGTTACTGATTCTAGTGAAGTAGTGGTCTGTTTGTGTTGTTATTGTTTTGCTAGTTCATATTCTATAGTGGAATGGTAGCTTGGTTGGTGTTTGTTTCGTTTGGTTGAGAGCTTCCTGCATACTTGGTTTATGGCATTAGGAAGAGCTTACTGCTAGGTTCTACATTGTATTAATGCGGTAGTAGAATCTTCTTCGAGTTATTCGTCTGGTGGCCTGTTATGGTGCTTGTTGGTAATGTTTTTGTTGAATCTGTAAGAGATGTTGTCGAGGAACATATTTCTTTTTTGGTTTTAGCTTCTATTGTTTTGTTGAATCTGTAAGAGTGTTACTGTGTTCTGGTTATTGTTGTTGGACAGCAGTATTTGTTTTTGTTCTCTTTATGTAACACTCTTTTCCTCCAATTTGTTTTAGGGAGTTTTTAATGTGACTCGAACTTTGTCTATTATTTAAGTTAATAATATGATCTTTGCCGAGCAAAACAAAACAGCATCCAATCTCCGAAAGAGTTTTTCTTTTAGAATTTATTTTTCTCATTCCTTATAAATAAGATTATAATTAAATTTAAAATTTATTAAAAAATTTAAAGTATTTATTTTCCCATTAAAATGGCGTCGTCCCGTCGGAATCAGTACAATGTCACAATCTGGTTATCTGATACATGTAATAATTTTATTTTATAAATCCAATATTTGTCAGAGAAACTGCAACCCCTATAGAGGCGGCATGCATACTAGTTGACTTTTGGATTTTATTTTATGTTAATGTTGTTTATTATCCTTTGTTAGTACAGTTGGATTACATAAACTAGGATAGTGTGTGTGTTTTTTTAATTATTGTATCTTTTATTTTAATGAAGGGTTGTTTATTATCCTTTAACACCCTTTTCTGCATTTATGACCTAACCCTCGTGGTTTTAATTTTGATTTCAAAGGACTTTAATGGAGGGTCTTACTTTCAATTTTCCCCAACTACGCCATTGAGTTCATATTAAATATTATTAGTCTTGGACTAAAATTCATATTTGTGGGTACATATGTATAATGTACAATGTTATCATAAAGTATGATATAAAATTAAGTGATCAATTATGTTATATTTAATAAAGTGTCATAAAATCAATGTGTAGATACCATAAATTGTATTTATAATTTTATGAGGTGCAGAATTATAAATACTTAAAAGATCGACCTAATTCAATTTATATAAAGACATAGTGATCCCCAAGAAATATGTTAACTTGTATTAATCTTATCTCGTCACAAAGTTTTTACGGCAAGAGCAAAAATATCTTCTTGGAATATCACAACTAAAGAAAAACTAAAAGATTTCAACTTATCAATTAGTTCAGATACGCTTCCGCAAATTTAGTATTTAATTTTTGATGATTTTGCATGATTAGATCCTGGTTAAATTTTATATTTTGTTATGATTTTGGTTCTAACAAGTGGCATCATCGCCTCATCATGTTGAATCTCTAAGAATCAACTATTTTTAAAATTGATGTTTTCTAGGATTAAAATTTCCGTATAAAAGTTTAGTGTGATTCTTATAAATTGTGATCGCATAACATTAAGAGGTTTTTTTTATGCAATTGCTATTTTTTTTAAATTTTAACTTTATCAGTGATTAAGGCATATTTTCGGTTTTTAATAACGTCTTTTAGACACTCTTATTATGACGTGATTAGGAAAATTCATTTTTTTTTTTGTTTTTACTATTATAGATTATAGAATATATATTTAGTATTGATATATTTGATTCAGTTTAATTAAAGATTTAATTTATTAGTATGTACCATTGTTTTTGACTTTTGATTAAATATTTAAAAAAATCATTTTTAATGATTTATGGATTAAATGCTTGTTTAAGGAATTTTTTAAGAAACAATCAAATACTTGATTTTTCAATTTTTTGATAGCACCATTTATATATCCTTATCTTGGGTTATTCTGGATGCCTTAGTGCAATCACAAATTTCAATTTTAATCTTTGATTATTATAAAAATATTAAATTTAAATACTAATATTTTAATCAAAAGTCGTTACAGTGGCATCAGTTATGAAAAATATTTTATACAAATTTTGTACATATAACTTAGGATATATTAGTATTGATCGGCCCAAAAGAATATTAATAATTGACATAATCGCATATACAACTTTATTAATAATCATGTGATAATTATTCGGCTTAATGTGTGAGTAACACATCGGCCCAAAGGAAGATTTTTTTCTTGACATGTTTTTATTATCAATATTTGATTATCGTATCAGATATCACTTAAAGTGAATATTTTGTCTAAAGATTAAATATTAATCGTTTTGAAAAAAAATCACCAAAACAACGTCATTTTACATCTATATAATAGTTCATTTTAACGCCGTTAACTATCTAAAGGCCGAGTAACCAAAAAAAACCCAATGTATCAAGTTTAGCGAGAAAATTAAAATGATTTAAAATACAGTAAGTGAAAATAGAAGATAGAGTAAAGTTTAATTACCAAACTTATAATTGTTTTCTTTTTGATATTTTTTTAATAATTTTTTAATAATTTATTTTTATATCTTAAAATTTTATAAATTTATTCCTTTAATATAAGATTTTACATCTGTCCATGAGTACTTAGACCGGCAATTATGGCGAGGGCAATGCTGAGACAAAACTTTGAAGCCTTCAATATATATCCCATTCGACCACTTTTCTTTTAAGTCAAAACCTTTGATTCCTCCTAAGAGGTGGCGTTTAAATGCCTCGTCTGCTACAACTACACTTTGGCTATTTGAAAAATAAGATAGGGGTAATTATGTGTTTAATATCTAAATTATCAATTCTGATTTATTTTAGTATTTAAATTTTTATTTTTTTTAAAATCACACTTAAAGTATAGTTTTTTTTTTATTTTAGTATCTCATTATTAAAAATTTTAATTTTTGTTTCATTTTAGTGTCCCGTTCAAAAATTTAAAGTTTAATTTTGAAAAAATTAAAAGTTTAGATACTAAAATAGACCAAGATTAATAGTTTAGGTACATATATAAATGTTCAATGTTAAATAGTTGAAGGTTATTGTTACATTTGTGGCTTTTATAGCCTAATATTAGTTAGCTGTAACTAACCCAACACCCTTCGAACTGATTACCAGGCACCAGCTATCCTCAATAAATTACAAATTAGTTAATAGTACAAATGCATCATCTTTTAACATTCAACCTACTTTAATCTTCTGAACTTCTTGGATGTCGAATTGTGTTTAGAGAGTTGATAAAGCAATGTATACTTATAATGAGTTGAATTTAATGTGTTCTCCAAGCTTGTCCTGCAGAGTGTTGAAAGAAGTTTTCTTGAGCTTTTCATGCAAATTTTCTTTCTTTATTTCTTCTGATGATATTTTTGAGGAAATAAGACGGTCAAGTTATAAACTCCTGAGTGTAATTTAAATCCTCTCGTGTTAAAATCAAACTTGATTCTTTTGGGTTGACAAGAAAATTAATCACATGAAAATAATGATGAATTAGGTGGCAGCAACAACATAGAATATAATTGTAGCAAGTAACATTTGGTGCTTAATGATGGAGATAAGGTGGCAGTGAGGTGGCAACAATACTTGGAAACTGAAAGATTTAATGGTGTGGTAAACACACATATGGCAGCAGCTTATATCACAAACGACCTAGGCGGCAATACTTAGCAGCAAATTAATGGCGGCAGCATCAAAATGCACATATAATTAAGAGAAGTAATGGCGGTTTACTAGCTATATATATGTGTGTAATTTGTAGTTTTAGCAGCATGTGTATATGAGTGAAGAAAAGAATAAGAGAGAGATAGGGTGAAGCTTAGAGAAGCTTGAATTTGAATTTAAGTTAGTAAACTAGCCGCAGATAGTATCGTAGTGTCGGGGTAACGACGTTGTATCGTATTTTTTTCGTATCAATAATAATTCGAGTTATAAAGTTAATTTATATCGTATTTTGTTCGTATCAATAAGAATTCGAGTTATAAAGTTAATTGAGTACCCACCAAAGCTTCCAGCATCTTTAACAAGAAAACACTTTGGTTTGTTTGATTAATGAAAGGCATTTAAATTGTAGACTCTCCTAGTCCTCAAATATTTTCTATTATGGTTACTTGGCAGTTAAGTTTTAAGTTCCAACTACCTTTGTAACATCCGCAATACCGGGTTAGTGACCAAATTGTAAAGTTTCAGAATTTGGTGACTAAAGTAGAAGAATGAAATAGTTCAATAATTATTGGATATATATGATGAAGGTTAATTAGTAATTATTAAAGGAAATTAAGGGTTAAATGGTCATTTGACCAGAAAGATTTTTATATTTCTTTTTAAGGTAATATAAACGTGGGAAATTTGAGAAGCATCCAGAGTTCTCTTCTCCTTTCTTCTTCTTCATACGTGGGAGAGCAAGGCAAAGGTGAGAGTTTTATTAGTTGATTATTATTTGAATTTTAAGTTTGGTTTTGATTCTTGGAGTATTATATAAGCTTAAGGAAAGCTTATATAAGCTTTAAACATCAAGAATAGAGAATTAAAAAGGAAATGATATGAAGGGGGTAGAAATGAAATTTTGTTACATAAAGGTTTTTGAAATTCTAAGGATGAATTTGACTTGTCAATGGTTAAATTAAGAGATTTGGAGTGATAGAATTGGATTTAGAACATATAGAAAATTTGGTATGATTCTTGAATCTCATAAAGAAGATAGGATGTCGTAACCGTTTCCCGGCGGGACAATCGTTTAATTGTTTTAAAAATAGTTACGACTTTTAATTTTGGAAAATGGGGTGATTTTGGATTAATTTGAATTAAATTGAAAAGAGTCGCCATCAACCTTTGGGTTAGGTAGGTCGAATACCTAAAAACGTCTTTTAAAAATAATTTTAAGAAAAATCATTTTTTAAGACAAAAGTTGGTATGCGTTTTCCAAAGATTCGATTAAAATGGGTTCGGGAGTCGGTTACGTGTGGGGAAGGATCAGCACCCCCACAGCGCCCAAAATTGGTACTGTGTCGCTTACACGTTGTCGTAAATGGTGGAAATTCTGAATCAAATATCAAGTTAAAATATGATCCATTTATTGGAATTTAATTAATTTACTTCAAATTAATAACTTAAAGAAAAAAATAAAATAAGTAGTTAAACTTATAAGAACTAAAATGCAACAAATCAAAAACTTGAAGTCTAAATTGCAATTAAACGAAATTAAAACAATGACTAAAACATGTAATAATGTCGAGTTATGCACATAAAGATATCATACAAAAATTAATTAAATAAAACAAATGATTATTTAACTCATGAAAATTACCATGACATTCTAAAAATTATATACATTTATTTAGATATAAACTATATCTTATATATGATTACTATAAATAAGTTTTAAACGTTTGAACCATAACTAATACTCAATATTAAATATAAAGATTTAATTCGATGTAGAATACACAAGTATATGTAAGTTACTATATAAATTTATATTAACTATCTTACAAATATGTACGCATATTATGAATAAGTAATGGAACATTATACTTATTAAATAAATGATATAAAGAATATAAAAGTAAATACAAGTATACATCTATAAAAATATATTAAAATTGATCATGCATGGGCTAATTAAATATATACTCTAATAATTTAAAAAATATATATATATCCAGCTAAGCTATACGTTAAACAAATAAAATATGCCTATTCTTCCTAAGACATGTTAAACAAATATATATATATATATGAAAAAAAAATCAGTTTCCAAGACACATTAAATAAATATATATATATATATGAACAAAAAATCAGTTTCCAAGACACATTAAATAAAAATATATATATACGTTTAACAAATATCCAACTAAGCTATATGTTAAACAAATAAATAATGGCTATTCTTCCTAAGACACATTAAACAAATATATATGTATATGAACAAAGAATCAGTTTCCAAGACATGTTAAACAAATATATATATATATGAACAAAAAATCAGTTTCCAAGACATGTTAAACAAATATATATATATATGAACAAAAAATCAGTTTCCAAGACATGTTAAACAAATATATATATATATGAACAAAAAATCAGTTTCCAAGACACATTAAATAAATAAATAAATATATATATATATATATATACACGTTTAACAAATATCCAACTAAACTATATGTTAAACAAATAAATAATGGCTATTCTTCCTAAAACACATTAAACAAATATATATGTATATGAACAAAGAATCTAAACAAGCAAAACCAAACAAGCAAATACATCCAAAATGGAATGAATGCTTTCAAAATAATGGTGGACCTCGTATAGTGGTGAAATTAAATAATTGATTCTTGATATCAAGTATTTAAAAATGTGTGCCACTAAAACTAAAAAAATAGCCTAGGTGCTCATCTCAAGGTTTTAAAAATTAAATATGCACAACATAGATGAAATTTAAATATTGATGAAAAATATACCGATTATATTAAAAAAATATGTATAATATAATATGGTCGAATTGAAACAAATAATATTTTAATAATAACATGACTAAAATAGGATATTTAAAAATTTAGTGGTTAAATTGAACATAACCAAAAATATTATAACAATATAAATCAATGACTAAGATACAATAATTACGAACATTATAACTAAAGTCAAATAATAATATAACATATAATAGTGTGACTAAAATATAAATATTAAAAATAAAATACTTAAAACAAAATAAACATAACTTTAATTTATGACTTGAAAATAAGGATACAAATGCATAAGGACTAAAAAGAAACATGCAGAAAATTAAAAATCAAATGTATAAACAAACAGAAACTAATTACATTACCAGTTAGGACTGAAATTGAATTCAGATAAAGCATGGAGAAAAAATTAGAAATACAAAAATATTGATCTAAGGACTATAATATATAAAACTGAAATGTTAAAACTCAAAATAAGATAAATAAGACTTCCTTTAATGACTATAAGGTATGGATACAAATCAACAGGGATTAAACGTGTGGTTATTCCATAAGCTAGGTGTATGGAACCTTACTATCCAAAACAGTACAGTATCCTTGTGTATTTTCCCATTTGCTAAATCCCTAGGCCACATTCTTTTTCCTCTTTACTTCCCCTCTTGCCGTTTTACACTCTAGCTCATCACTTTACCTTTCTTTCTCTTTCTCGCAGACAAGGCACAAGATGGAATTCACCATGGCCTTTGTCATAGGATCCGTTGAGGAGTTAAACGACACTCCCTACTCCCTACTCT
This sequence comes from Hibiscus syriacus, assembly GCF_006381635.1. NCBI lineage: Eukaryota > Viridiplantae > Streptophyta > Magnoliopsida > Malvales > Malvaceae > Hibiscus > Hibiscus syriacus. The sequence goes on along the minus strand of NW_024062319.1, from coordinate 10,651 downwards.
TTCGGGGTTTTTCTTTTCTTTTTCGATTTAAGGTAAGCTTTTCGAATGGATTTTTTTCAGTATTTTCTCACAGTTTTTTTCTTCTTCTTTTTTCCTTGTACTCTCCCCTCTCTAATTATTTTTCATATTATTTTATGTTATTTGTGGGCAACTAAGTTATATTCGAAAACAATAAAAATGTATATCTATGTTGGTTTTTTTTAATATATATATATATATTTCCATACCCTAAGAGAATCGAAAAGAAATTTTACTCAACCTAATCAAACATGCAAGGATTTAAAGTGAACAAATCAAAAGAAAAATGCATTAAAATGATGAAAATAATAGGAAAAATAGTAAATAATTGATACCCTTGTTATTGCTTGAATATAGAGTTTACAGTGTGTCGTTTGCCAGGATTTTCCCCAATCCCTCTTTCAATCTTTTTTTTTTATTCGAATGCTCTCTGATATCTCCCCCTCCTTCTTCCTTCCTTTTTTTCTCTAATCCTCTGCCTATTTTATGGTTGATATCTCCACCTAATCTTAATGGATGCATCTGTATTTTCTTCGTTTATGGTAGGATATTGACAGGTTAGGTATGATTTAGATGATATGCTTTTGACTTTGCTGATATTATTTGTTTGTTTTTGCTGTTCAGTGGCCAACATGGTGATGATGATGTTTCAACTTGCTCAGAGGTGACTAGCCTTAGTGACTCGTCGGTGGAGAGGCTTGGTACTGTTATTGATCTGGGTCTGTTGGGTTGCTTATAATTGGACCACATTTGGCCTGCACAACAATATAAATACACTTAATAATACTAATAATAATAATAATAATAATAATAATAATTTAATAATATTTTTTAACTTTGATAAAAAAAATGGGTGTCTACAGCTGCCCCTCTTTGCACATTCTTGTGTTAACAAGAATAGGGCAAAGACGAAACAGACAACCATTTTTCTATTCTTCCTTCGTCGTTAGATTGAACAAGTTCTTCTCATTATGAACTTCTTTTTTCTCGTGGATGAGTTCTTCTCATTATGAACTCTTTTGGAAACGTTGATCCAAATCCTTTTGCGGTGGACTTAGAAAGAACATGTTTTTCTCATTATGAACTTTCTCCTTTAGGACGAGTTCTTCTCATTATGAACTTTCTCCTTTAGGACGAGTTCTTCTCATTATGAACTTTCTCCTTTAGGACGAGTTCTTCTCATTATGAACTCTTCACTGGAAATGTTGATCCCTCAAGCGAGGTGTCACTGATTCGAAATGTTATGAATCGAGTGATAGGTCGAACAAGCTCTTCTCATTATGAACTTCTTCTCCCTCTGTCGGATGAGTTCTTCTCATTATGAACTCTCCATTGGAAATACTGATCCTTCAAGCAAGGTGTCACTGATTCAAAATGTCGTGAATCGAGTGATAGGTCTAACAAGCTCTTCTCATTATGAACTTCTTCTCCCTCTGTCGGATGAGTTCTTCTCATTATGAACTCTCCATTGGAAATGCTGGTTCACCTCCTTTTGCGATGAATCTTAATTGTTATTGACTTTCTCTAAATTTCTGTCAAAACATTCAAAGCATTTCAATGAATATGAATGAATGAGCATGCTCCTATTCATAGATGCTTACTGATGTATGCATGATGTTATTTTAATATTATGAACTTTGTGGTCCTGCAAATCTTCATTTTAAATGTATCATTTGTCCTTTCGTTTGCATTCCATATTTTGCTTGGGCTATTTTATGCAAATTCTCATTTCTATTGTTCCCATGCAAATCCTTTTATGTTTCTTTTTTAACTGCTCATCTTTATCAGCGTACCAAAATATCAGTGTTTTCAATGTGCTTTCTTTTCTCAACTCATATGCATTTTATTTGGCCATGTCTTACCCTAATCTTTTCGATCATTAGGGTTAGAATCTCTGCTATGGAAGTATTTATTCAGAGTAATACCAAAAATCTTTTTTATTTTTTTAATGCCATGTCAATCTACTTATAAGAAGAATGAATAAAATTGGAACTTGAAATAACAAACTTCGAATTTACTGACAAGAAATTGAATTTAAAAAGTTATGACAATCACATGAATAATGGAAATTTAAAACCATAAGTCAAATGTCCTTATGGATCATTAGCACGAATGTTCCTGAATCAATCCACTTGATATAACTATTGAGTTGAGCTTCTGTCTGGAGGACTTCGAGAATTGCCAAAATGTCTATAGATGTGAAGCTTCTCTCAAAATATCAGACCCTCAAGAAGATTTAGTTGTCTGATGCCTAATCTCAAAATGCTTTTGAGCAGCCTTTTCAGGTTTTCAACTCAAAGTCTTCCTTTGGTTTCAAGATGTCCTTTGCGGATTTTCATCTCAAACCCTCCTTTTTCTCTTTTCATTTTTTCATTTCTTTTTTTCATTTTTCATTTTTTTTTCATTTTTTTCTTTTTCATTTTTTTATCTTTTTATTTGTTCCCTTTTTTTTCTTCAAGCATAGTACTTCTTGACAGAGTCTGAGTTTACTGGATTTCTCAATTTTTCTCCATCCATCTCTGCCAAGATCAACGCTCCCCCAGAGAAGGCCTTATTGACAACATATGGACCTTCCCAATTAGGCATCCATTTCCCTCGGAAATCTTTATGAATTGGCAGGATCTTTTTTAGCACTAGATCACCCTCTCGAAATTCTCTTGGATGAACTTTCTTATCATGAGCTCTCATCATCCGTTTCTGATACATCTGACCATGGCAAATAGCTTTTAATCTCTTTCTTCAATGAGATTCAATTGGTCAAACCGAGCCTGAACCCATTCAGCTTCATCCAATTTCACCTCTTTCAAAATTCGAAGTGATGGGATTTCTACTTCCACTGGCAAGACTGCTTCCATCCCATATACTAAAGAGAAAGGTGTTGCCCCTGTCGAAGTCCGCACTGTAGTTCGATATGCATACAAGGCAAAAGGTAATTTATCATGCCAATCTCTGTAAGTATCAGTGGTCTTTGTGATAATCCTTTTAATATTTTTATTTGCTGCTTCCACTGCTCCATTCATCATTGGACGATAGGTCACTGAATTAGAATGTTTTATCTTGAACTGAGTACAAAGTTCTACCATCATCTTGTTATTCAAATTAGTGGCATTATCTGTGACAATTCTTTCTGGCAATCCATACCGACAAATTATCTCTTTCTTTATGAATTTGCAAACTGTAGATCTCGTGATATTTGCATACGAGGCAGCCTCAACCCACTTAGTAAAGTAATCAATTGCCACAAATATGAAACGATGTCCATTCGAAGCCTTTGGTGTAATTGTCCCAATGACATCCATGCCCCACATAGAAAACGGCCATGGTGTGGTCATCACTTGCAAAGGTGACGGAGATGTATGGATCTTATCCCCATAGATTTGACATTTGTGACATTTTCTTGCATAATCAACACAGTCTGAATGCATAGTGGCCCAATAGTATCCATATCTCATGATCTTCCTGGCCATAGAAAGCCCATTTGCATGTGTTCCACATATCCCTTCATGCACTTCTTCAAGTATACCTTTTGCTTCTCGGGCATCCACACATCTCATCAAAACTTGATCACTACCTTTTTTGTACAGAACTTCCCCATCTAATACATATCCGGCAGCCATTCTCCTTATTGTCTTTTTATCGATCTCAGACGCACATTGTGGGTAAGTTTGATGCTTGATGTATTGCAAAATATCATAATACCATGGACGACCATCTACCTCTTCTTCGATATCATAACAGTGTGCCGGGGTATTATACATTTGCATATTAATTGGCATCATGTCAACTCTTCTATTTGCTTGGAACATTGCAGCAAGTGTGGCCAAAGCATCAGCCATTTGATTATCTTCTCGAGGGAGATAATTGAAAGTGACATCTTCAAATTCTTTTACCAATTCAAGGATCAATCTTCGGTATTCCACTAACTTTAGATCCTTCGTCTCCATTCTCCTCGCAATTGATACACCACTAGTGAGGAGTCTCCATATACTTGGAGCACTTTGATTTTTCTTTCTATAGCTGCTCTTAACCCCATGACACAAGCCTCATACTCTGCCATATTATTGGTGCAAAAGAACTCCAATCTGCTTGTAAAAGGATAATAGACATTTTCTGGGGAAATCAGTACTGCTCCAATTCCTTGTCCTAAAGCATTAGATGCTCCATCAAAATACAACCTCCAAGATTTATCATCTGAATTTGTTTCCTCCTTGGTTGTGATGCACATCAGATCCTCGTCTGGAAAATTAAAATTTAAGGACTCATAATCATTTGAGGCACGACTTGCAAGGAAATCTGCTATGACACTCCCTTTGATTGCTTTTTGGTTCACATATACAATGTCAAATTCTGATAACAACATCTGCCATCTAGCCAATCTACCAGCTAAAGCTGGTGATTCCATTAAAAATTTCAAAGGGTCAAGCTTAGATATCAACCAAGTAGTATGGTATAACATGTATTTTCTGAGCCTTCGAGTAGTCCATACCAAAGCACAACATAGCTTTTGAATTGGCGGGTATCGACTCTCACAATCAGTGAACTTTTTGCTTAGATAATAGATAGCTCTCTCTTTCTTTCCAGATTCGTCATGTTGCCCCAATACACATCCCATCGAATTTTCAAATACCGTTAGATAAAGGATCAATGGTTTACCAGGGACTGGTGATACCAGAATTGGAGTATTAGACAAATATCCCTTGATTATCTCCAAAGCCTTTTGGCACTCGTTGTTCCAAACTTCGGGGTTGTTCTTTCGAAGCAATTTGAAAACTGGGTCACATTTTTCAGTTAATTGTGAAATGAATCGAGATATATAATTTAACCTTCCTAAGAATCCTCGAACTTCTTTCTGTGTACGAGGCGGCGGAAGATCTTGAATGGCCTTTACTTTATCTGGATCAATCTCAATTCCTTTTTACTAACCACGAAACCCAAGAGTTTCCCTGACGTTACCCCGAATGTGCATTTAGTTGGATTGAGTTTCAATTGATATTTCCTCAACCTTTGGAAAAGCTTCCTCAAGTTTTGAATGTGTTCACCTTCAGTCCTGGACTTGGCAATCATGTCATCCACATACACTTCAATTTCTTTGTGCATCATGTCATGGAAAAGAGTCACCATAGCTCTTTGGTAAGTTGCCCCAGTATTTTTCAAACCAAATGGCATCACTTTATAGCAAAATATGCCCCTCATAGTCACAAATGTGGTTTTTTCCATGTCTTCAATGTTCATTTTTATTTGGTTATACCCCGAGAAGCCATCCATAAAAGAAAACCACGAATGACCAGCAGTGTTATCCACTAAAGTATCTATATGAGGCAATGGAAAATTATCCTTCGGGCTTGCTTTATTAAGATCTCTGTAATCCACACACATGCGAACTTTACCATTTTTCTTTGGCACAGGGACTATGTTGGCAACCCATTCTGGATACTTTGCCGCTTGAAGAAACCCTGCATCAATCTGTTTCATCACTTCCTCTTTAATTTTCAATAACATTTCTGGCTTCATTCTTCTGAGCTTTTGCTGAACTGGATTACACTCAGGCTTTATCGGAAGCTTGTGCACCACTATGTCTGTACTCAGTCCTGGCATATCTTGATAAGACCATGCAAAGATATCCTTGAATTCTCGGAGCAGATCTATCAATTCTTGCCTTATCTCGATAGAAAGTGTGCTGCCGATTTTAACTTCTCTCTTGTCATCATCAGTTCCCAAGTTTATAACCTCGGTTTCTTCCTGGTGAGGTAAGATCTGTTTGTCCTCCTTTTCTACCAGTCTTAATAGTTCGTTAGGAACATCACATTCTACCTCATCCTGACATTCATTGATTTCTTCCAAACATATGGGCTGCTCAAAGTTTATCTCAGTATTAAATTCAGAAACATTCATGCTATTGATATTGTGACACCTGCAAATGGAAAAATTGAATCGAATATATATTTGAAAGGAGACCAAAATTTATGAAATGAATATAAAGAATGAAAATGAAAATGTAAATAATGATAGTCATTTAAGAAACAAAAGATTGTCTTTTATTGAAAGCAAGTAGAGTTAACATAGCTGCCCTTATGAAAATTCCTTAATACTTGCGGGCACAAGTATAAGGATTAGTACTGGGTATTACTCTGAATTAATCTTAAAAACTACAGGGAGATCCTCTGCAGTCCAATTTTTCAGTGTTTCCCCTGGGAAGCAAGGACGGATTCCAGCCAAATATCTTCCCGCTTTATCATCCCCAGTTATCATGTTAATGACCAAACCCTTCATAGCTTCATTGAACAAGTCTCTGTCTTTCATCTGCTCTTCTTCATCAATTGCTCTGGCTAACTGTTGCTCCATATCAAAAACTCCCCCAAACTTGAAAGAGCTTTCTAGGGGAGGGAAAAGCATACGCTCCCATGGAATATCCTCTCCTTTCAGTCTAGCTCTTCTCACTTCACCTCTCTTTTTTATTTCTTTCTTTCTTTGCTGAAAATCAGGCTTAAATCCCAGCCCGAAGCGATCGTTCTTCATCATGACAAATTTGGGATATAAACTCCCTTGCAAGCATATACCGAGACCCTTTCCTATCTTGGCTCCTTTTCCTAGAGTCTCTCGCACAGTCATCTTAGTACAATCAGATAAACGCGGGCGAGGAATCTTGTTTCCTTCAGCAATGAAAGTAGCGTTGACAAATTCTAAAGCTCTGAAGGAACACTCTAGGGCATTCTCATTCGTCTCAATATATGGGCGTCAGTCGTCACAGAAGCAATAATCTCTTCCTCTGCCCCAATACTAATCAACTGGCCATTTGTCACGAATTTTAATTTTGGTGCAAGGACGAAGGGACTGCCCCTGCAGAATGAATCCATGGCCTCCCAAGCAAACAATTATATGAGGGATTGATGTCCATACCACAAAATCAATATTGTAGACAGTTGGTCCAATCAACAGTGGTATCTCTATCTTTCCAAGCACATCCCGCTGGGTTCCATCAAAAGCTCTAACAATGTTTTGGTAGGCCCTCATATGTGAGCTGTCCACCGGTAACCTCCGTAATGTGGCCATAGGCATAACATTAAGTAGACCCATTGTCAATCAAAACGCCTGACAAGACATGACCATGACAATGAGTTGTGATATTGAGGGCTTTTACTGATCCCATTCCACCATCAGGAATTTCATCATCAGTGAAAGTTATGTAGTTGTCAGCAGCTATGTGCCCTACAATTCGATCCAACTTGTTCACTGATATATCCTCAGGCACAAATGTTTGATTGAGCACTTTTAACAAAGCATTCCGATGTACTTCTGAATTTATTAACAAATCCAGAATCGAAATCCGCGCTTGTTGCTTGTGTAGCTGTTCAACTACATTATACTCACTATGTTTTAAAAACTTCAAGAATTCTTGAGCTTGCGTTTCTGTTACCGGCTCATTGATCATTGGTGGGAGTTCATCATCAAATATCTTTTGCGGTACCACCACAGTTTTTCCTTTTGCCTTCACTTTGTCCATTTCTTTTGACATCTCAGGAGAATAACACCTCCCACTTCTTGTGAAGTGCCCGACTTTATTCACTATTCCAGTCATCAAGTTGCCTACTGGTGCTTCACCTTCAACTACCTTTATTTTCTCTAGCGAACCAGATTCTCTTATTAATGAAACATTGGCAGTGTAATTCCAAGGCACCTTGCGGGTGTCTTTAAACGAAAATGGTGAAGGAGCTGTGATTACAACTTTTGGCGTTGACGACCCAGAATTCATTGCTGATGATTTCACAGTGATGACTACTGGCTTGTTTGTTTTGTGAACGGGCTCAGAATTTTCTGTCATGAAGACGTCTTTTTCTCTTTTTTCCTTATCTTCCTCAAAGAACTCTACCTCCTTATTATCCATCAATCTTTGTAGTAACCCCCTAAATTCAGGGCAAAGCTGAATTTCATGCCCTTCTTCTTGGTGATATTCACAATAGTGTTCACACTTATTGGTCTTTGGCTTAAGATCTTGTCGAATCATGCCAGCTTGATAGAGTTGTTGGAATACCCAACTGAAGGGAGATTTGATTTCATGAATGTTTGTCTTTGCTTTCCTCCTATTCTCCTCATGGATGGTATTTATCCCTTTACCTCCATGATTCGGCAGTAGGTGTGTTGATGCATCTGGTGAATCAAATTGTAATCCTCCTGTGTTAATCAGATTCTGCACTATCTTTTTGAATGCATAACAATTCTCTATAGAATGGCCAGCAATTCCATCGTGGTAATCACAATGCGCATTTGCGTCATACCAATGAGGGTATGGTGGTTGAAGAGGGTCAAACGGTAGGGGCGTACCACATCTGCCTTGAATAACGAGGCGTATATCTCTGAATAGGGTACGGGTAATGGTGTGAAGGACACCTTCTCTCTCTCCTTACGAGGTCCCCTGAAATTATTTCTGGTGGTGTTCATGTCATTCCTCTCAGCCCTTGATTGGGTTATTGTGACACTATTTTCAGTATTCTTATGGTAGACATTTGCACTGTTAACTTCATTTTCCTTTTTTCGGTATACAGGTTTTTTTGAGCTAGACCCTTCAACTACTTCAATCTTGCCACTTCTTATAGCATTTTCGATGAGCTCACCAGAGATGATCAAATCAGCAAAATTTTTGGTGGCATTTCCAAGCAAATGCCCCAAATACGGAGCTCTCAAAGTATTGACAAAAATTACAGTAGCCTCCTTTTCGAGTAAAGGGGGTTGGACCTGTGCAGCAACATCACGCCACCTTTGAGCATATTGTCGGAAAGTTTCATTGCTTCTTTTTTCCATATTTTGAAGAGTCCACCGATCAGGAATTATATCTGTAACATGGCGATACTGTTCTAGGAATGCTTTTGCCAAGTCCTTCCATGATTTGATATGAGCCCTAGTTAATTGGTTATACCACTTAGCGGCAGAACCTGTCAAACTGTCTTGAAAACAGTGAATCAACAGTTTTTCATCGTTCACATGGCCAGCCATCCTCCGGCAAAACATGGTTATATGAGATGAAGGACAAGTGGTTCCATTGTATTTTTCAAACTCGGGAACCTTGAACTTTATAGGGATAATCAGATCTGGGACCAAACTCAGCTCTCTAGCGTCAGACCCATAGAACGGTTCAATCATTTCTACTGATTTTACCATTTCTTCCAATTTCTTCAACTGTTGAGTTATTTGTTCATTGGTTTTTCCTTTTCAACTAACTCATTTAGATCTGGAGTTAAGTGTTCAGTAACAGGCTGATAATTGTTTGGGAATGCAGATCCCATGTGGGTTGCTGATTCTCATTGCTGACATATACATGAGGTCGTGCTTCTTGAGGTACCGAAGGGTGAGCAGAGATGTGTACAGGTGTGAAACCAGGAGGAGGACCAGATTCTGGTGTAAACCTTGGTAGGTGCTGGGGATCAGAAGTAAACCCCGCAGGATGTGATGCCCCTGGTTCAAACCCTGGAGGATATGATAAATCTTGCTCGGATGACGTTATTGGCCATCCGTGATCCTTCTACCTATAGCATGTTTCTTAAACATTTCTTCCATCCTTTGTAGTAGACCAGTTTGCGAATTTGTTATCTCTGCTTCCATCTTATTTAATCTCTCTCTCATTTCTTCTTGAGCTTGTTTTTGTTCTTGCTCAAGTTGAATCATTCTAGCTTCCATTTTCTTAGTTGTATTCCGAGTACCGTACGAGTGTGAGTTGAGTGCCAGAATAACTACAATGATTGAAAATTATATTTTACATTATTTTGGGTGTTTTAATGAATGAATGCATGTATTAATGCAAAATATTTAAAATAAATGCAATGCAATGAATGTATGTAAAAGGTATTGATCTCAAAAAGTTAATTATCATAGAACAACTTCCATTGGAACACAAAGTTTTTATTACACAATAGTTCACTTCTACAGATACGGCCTAGCCATCCGATTAAGTTCGACAACTTCTTTAATCAACCAAGACATCTTCTTCCCAAACTCAGAAACCGGATTGATGTGATGCTCGATGACCTTTGCTTCGACAGCTAATTCCCCAATGTATCTGGCAACTTCACTCATCTGTATTATAGCCTCGACTACCATGTTGCTTCTATCTGCACTCTGTTCTTCATAAAAATCATTCGATGTTTGCCACTGTTCAATAGTTCCTTGGAGATTTCCTTCTAGCTCAGTGATTCGTACTTGACAACTTTGCAGTGTGCTTTCCAGGCTTCGAATTCGATTTCGCAGTAAGGCATTCTCTTCATAACTTTCCTGAAGGTTACTTGGTCCATGATAATCCTTCCTCGGAACAAGGATTCTTCGAGTTGCAGGATATAATCACTGGATTTTGTGATTTTAGCCCGACATTGAGCCAGATCCTCTTCAAGTCTTGTTTTGTTTCCTGCATCCTTCGATTAAGACTCTGTATTTGTACATTTTTATCTCCACACCTTTTTATCCGCTGTTGATTGACTCTTGTCTTGCTTCGAGCCTAGTATTGAAGTGTTTCTTTGTAGTTCCCACCTATTTCTTTTAATATCAAATTCTTCGATTTTTTGTCCTCTAATATCAAGTTCGACAATCATATTATTTATTTCAGTTTCAAATCCCCTGATCGTGATAGTCTTCTTAGCTTCTAGCTCTT
>NW_024062318.1:0-85162 GCF_006381635.1 Hibiscus syriacus | reverse complement strand
ATCCTTTGACAAGACCAGCTTCTTTACGGACTTGTGTAGAAATATATTGAAAACATTTTGATATTTGGTATAACAAATTAAGTTAAATGAATTTTAATATTTTACAATGATTTTCTAAGTATATTCGATTTAAAAATATCAAAATATTACTCCAAGTCTTTCAAGTTCAATTTCAATCCTTACTAATGTGTAAAATTGTGTTTGTACTTAAATATTTTTGAAACAATTTTCACAAAGTATTTTGAACCAAAAAGAGCCAAAAATCAAAATTGAGAAGGGATGCACCGATGCACTATTGATTCATCGATGCACTCACCATATCGAATGCATTTTATGCATCGATGCACTCAGGTTTTATGAAAACATCGATTGCATTTATGCGTCGATGCACATACCATGCATCGATGCACTCAGGCTTGTTTAAAAACATCGAATGCATTTTATGCATCGATGCACTCTTAGTGCACTGATGCACTAAGGGTCCAACGGTCGAAATATTTAATTTTACACATAGTGTACCGATGCACTAGCCCTATGCATTGATGCACCAGACGCTCCATAATGTTATTATTGTTTTCACTCTTAAACGGCTCCATTGACTCCACTAATCATCCCCAACATTCAGAATCAATTGAAGGAGTATTTAAACAAGCTTAGAAGCCATTGATCAAATAAAAAACAACAATCAAGAGAAATCAAAGAGAAAGCATCAACCTCAAGTTTGAGCAATTTCAAGCCAATTTCATTCAATATTAATCGTTGCTTTCAAGAACACTTATTATGCTCAATTGTTTATTCTTGAGTATTCTTCTTTGTTTTAGAATTGTGCAAACATTTTGCCTTATGAGGATTTTCTTGTAAGTTTGCAAATTTGTATTGTTCTCTTTGGGAGATAGTGTTCTCAAGAATTTGGGTATAATCCTTGAGGTATTTGCAAGGTTACACTTTGCCCTCAAAAGAAAGACAAATTAGTGAATTTGTGGAAAATCCTTAGGTGGATAACTAAGGTAGTGGATGTAGACTTTGGTTGAGAAAGTCGAACCACTCTAAATTGCTGTGCAATTACTTTCAATTTTCTGCAAAAGCTTCCACCAAATTTTTTAATTGCCAACCCCCTTTGTCGATTCCATCAATCGATTAACTCAACAATTGGTATCAGAACCTCACTCATTTGTAAGAATATGAGTTACATCGATAATCAAGTCATCAATGGCCTCTACTTCAAACTCCAACTTCGATCTTGATTCATTGCCCGTCAACAAGCCTTCTTTATTCAATGGAGCTAATTATGCTTATTGTAAGAATATGATGATGTATTTCATTCAAGCAAGTGACATTGGAGCATGGAATATTATAGAAGACGGATACATCAAACCCTCCACTCACCTAAGATTATGGAGTAAATGAGAGACAAGGATGTTCCGGCTCAACTCCAAAGCTATCCATATTATTTTTTGTGCTCTTAGACCGGATGAATACGGGAGAGTTTCATCTTGCACAACCGCCAAGGAGATATGGAACAAATTACAAGTCACTCATGAAGGATGAAACCGGATGAAGATGTCAAAATGACGGATAGATTCAAAATCAATATCTTCATAATCATTCATGACAAGCTTGTATGAGTTAACTTTCTAAAAGGCAATCGAAGAAACGCGATCATCGAGGCTAAGAACTTAAAATCCTTGACCCTCGATGAACTTATTGGCTCTCTCTTCACACATGAAATGATGCTTAAAGAAGAGTAAGACCTTGAGAAAATAGATGAGCCAAAGAAGGAGATGGGGAAGAAGAAGAACGTGGGAGTTGCTCTCAAATCAACAAAAGTTGAGAGTGATTAGGATGAAGATGACGATGACGAGGAGATGGTATTGTTTGCCAATCAGTTCAAAAAAATGATGAGGCCAAACCGAGGAAGAAAATTCTAATGAAATGAAGGCTTCAAGAATGAACCAAAAGAAAAGGACCCAATCATTTGCTATGAATGCAAAAAACTGGGGCATGTCAAATATGATTGCCCACAATTGAAGAGAAAAGGTCAATCAAAGAATAAGCACAAGGCTCACTTGGCTACATGGAGGGACGAAGAAGGTTTCATTGAAGAGGAACAAGAAGTAGCAAACTTGTGCTTGATGGTATTGGGGGAAGATTCTGAGGTAACCTCCAACTCATTTGATTTAGATGATTTATCTTATGATGAGTTATTAGAGGAATATAACGGGTTGGCTTCGGATTATTTGAAATTGTTTTTAAAATACAAAAATGATATTTCAAAATTGAAAAATGAAAATAATCTCATATCCAAGACCAACAATGATCTTGAAAGTAAAATCAAAGATTTATAAAATCAAACTAGAAGAGTTTGAAAAGAAAATTTTTTTTTTGCAAAATTTACTTTCAAGAGTCAATGATGATCATCAAAAGGAAATTGATGATCTTAAAGCTTCTTTTAATAAAGTTGGATCAAAACGTTTCGAAAAAGGAGAAAATTCAGAAACCAACTTTCTTAGAAAAAGTTTTAGAAACTACAATCATAGAGGTCCCCAAAGAACCTCTAATGGAAAATCGTTAGAAGTATATGGGCTCCTAAAGAACTCATTACTACTAAAGATAAGGATATCCTACACAAATGGATACCTACGGGGACTAGGATTTTGGAAAATAATGAATATGGACCCAAAAGAATTTGGGTACCAAAAATCAAAAATTAATCTATGTTTGTAGGAAAATGAGCATTGCTACAAGGCACGGGAAACAAATTCAAACTCATGGTACCTTGATAGTGGATGCTCAAGACACTTGACCGGTGACAAAAGCTGGTTTATAGAACTCAACGCCAAAAATGGAGGAGAGGTGACTTTTGGTGATAACTCAAAAGGTCACATTGAAGGTATAGGCACTATAGGTAATATCTTTTCCATACAAATTAAGAATGTTTTATATGCGAATGGATTAAAGCATAATCTACTGAGTATTAGTAAATTGTGCAATAAAGGATTCAATCTCATGTTTGATATTAATTGTTGTAAAGTCATTGACATTGCATCTAATCGGATTATGCTTGTTGGTCATAGAATAGGAAACATTTACATGGTGCATTTAGATTCCATAGATATGACTAATTTATGTCTAGTTGTTAAATATGAGCATGATAGTTGGTTATGCATAGGAGACTAGGACATGCTAGTATGAGTGTTTTGCAACGGTTAATTCAAAAAGATTTAGTTCGAGGATTGCCTAAACTAAAATTTGATAATGATAAAATCTGTGATGCTTGTGCTAAATTAAAACAAAAGCGAATTTATTTTAAATCCATTAATGACATATCCACTAGTAGAGTGTTACAATTGATCCATTTAGATCTTTTTGGGCCATCTAGACCTTCTAGGATACCTCTATTTCAGTTCTCTGAAATCTTTGATTCTACCCAAATCAGTGTGAAAATATCAGTCTAATAATGAAATTTATGTGTGCACGTGTGTGAAGTGGACTATAACAGGTATTATTTCACTCTCTTACAACTTCTTCTTTTGCCATTTTGGCTAGCTGAATTCAGCTTTATTGTAATTAACCTTCATTGGGCTAATTGAAACTTATCCATAAAGCCAGGCTATTAACCAATTGCTTTAGAGGGACAATTTTATTGCATATAATATATGGGTATACGGCTCCACCTTCTCAAGCTTGTTAAGAAAAACCTGTTATAGTGTAGGTGGTTTGGTGGAAATCAAAAAATCTCATTACTAGATTTCAATTCCCAAGCAACTGACTTAGACTAGATTTGTAAAAGTTTCATCACCAAACATTATAAAATAGGTTAAATTTCATAATATATAAATTAATAATACTAATATAAAGTATAAGTATTGATAGTGTAATTAATCTTATATTTATTTAAAATATTAATATATTTTAGGGAAAAAATTATAACATATCTAAATTAATGATCCTAATTTCAAAATGTTATAAAATATAGGGATTAATATTGTAATTTACCCATAAATATTAATACGGGATATAAATATAAATAATTAAAAAAATATAGTGACTAAATAGGTATTTTACCCTAAAATACATAAACATATAGATGGGACTAAACTATAAATAAAATGAAATGAAATAACCATATTAAAATGTATAAAACTTGATTTCGGTGACTAACTTGCAAAGCTTACGAAACCAGGGGGATTACAGACATAATTTGCCCTACTAAATTACACAGAAGACCCTCCCCCAAAATAGTGTCATTTGGGATAGGGCATTTATACCCAAATACCGCCCAACAAGGGCCAAGCTTCCCCCATTTTCCTTTCTTACTCTCTCTCTAAACGAGAGAATCCTTTCGGTTCTCTCTAATTCTCTCGCTAGAGGGACATCGATCACTGACCGACAGCCATGTTCCGGCCCCGATCGCCGTGAAAAATGCTAAACTATACCAAAATTTTCCTTCTTTTTTTCTAAACCTAGATGCGGCCCTAGTTTTTACTAAAAAACTACCCAACGACGTATTTCTGGCTATTTACCTTCAATGTTTCGTCTTCTCCGGTGGCACATGGAGGCGCGTAGATGCTCCGATGATGGTAAGGCTTCCTTCAATCTCCTCTTAATATTTTGTTGGTTTGGTTGTTGTGTATTGGGTACTTGTTGTTGTTCTTACTTGCAGGTTCGCCTTTTATAGGCCTCGCTGAGCCATCCATAATGATGGTTTCTTCGGTGAGTCACCGAACCTATGGTGGTGACTCACTATAGACCAGTGAGTTGTGCATCTCTGTTTCACCTTCTAGATCCTTCGGGTCTTCTCTGGAGAGGCGGTGGTAGCATGGCTTCCTTCGGTTAGAGCAACTGGAGGCGGTGACTAGAATAGGCCCTAGGGTGTAATGAAACCCTAGGGCTTCTACTGGATGGTTGTGGACCGTTGGAACTGCATCTGGATCAGATGGATAAGAGCTGTTGGCGGCTGGAGGAAACTGCTAGAAACCCTAGTAACATTTGGGCCTTCTCGGGTCTACTGGAGTTGGGCCGAACCATTTGTAAACTGAGTTTGTACCTAGTTCGGGTTGGGTTGTAATCGAGCCTACAGTTGAGCTTGTAATTCGGGCCTTCAGGCTTTGTAAATAATAATAATAAGAATAATAATAATAATAATAATAATAATATATATAATAAATGTCACTCGGACGAAAATGACTGTCGACAGACATGGTTGAATTGGACTTGTTATGCATGTATAAACTGATTTGGGTTGGCGAATTAAATTTGATGAATGCAACTTAGTGATACAATTTTCAGCTTGTTTAAATAAGAGTTTGGTTATGTATCACTAATTTAATTTGACGTTGTCATCAGGTTTACTACTTCATGGGTTGACAAACTATGAGTGGTAGATCAGGAATGTGACAGGATTATAGAACTAGGGCAAGGTGCTTGGATTATCATCTCGTTTCCAGTTCAAAGATTCGAGTGACAAGCCGAGGCTACATAGTAAAATAGAGAAAAGGGAACCAAAAAAAGAGCGACACAAAAAGGGAGGAGGAAAGAAATTCACAATGCCAATCAATGCATTGTGAGTGGTAACTCGGGAATATGAGAGGATTCAAATGATGAGTCGACGTTATAGAGTTGAAAAAGAAAAAAGAGAAAAGAAAGAGATGAAATAATCTCAAACTCCACTAATTGTCTGCCACAAGGGAGAACGCTAGTCTTGGTTCGATGATGTCTCAATTCCAAAAGTGAAACAAAAATGATGCACATTTGATTGTTGTTCATTGGGTTGATAGTTTTTTTACGATTCATTTTACTTCCTTTATTTGATTATCTTGTTTAACTTTTTTGATCCATCCATGATTTGAGATTGGATTGAAAATTTCAAGTAAGTTATGGATAGGTGACGAAAGTGAATACTTGAGGACAAATATTGAATAAGTGAGGGGGAATTTGATACATGTGAAATAATTCATATTATTTTTATATATTATTCCTCACACTCTGCCAATCAATGCATTCAATTCCAAAAAAAAATATTATATAAATGAAATGAAAAAAATTGATGATGCAAATAAATTTTAATTGATAGTGACCATGGATGATGTGGTGGAAGGGTCCATGAAATAATTCCTCCACAAAGTGGGATAATATCTCTTTACCGTGATTTGTTCAATAAGTGGGAACACCTTTAGAGAGCTTTCCTTGGAAATTCTATTGTCCTTATAAAGATTTACTTGCCTTTGCTGATTATTCAAAAGATAACAAAATAGTAATATCTATATCAAATATGAGGAATAATATATAACAATAATATGCATTATTTCACATGTATCAAATTCCCCTCACTAATTCGATATTTGTCCTCAAGTGTATTTCAATTTTCACTTCCGTCACCTATCCATAACTTACTTGGAATTTTCAGTCCAATCCCAAAGTCATGATTGGATCGAAAAAGTTAAACAAAATAATCAAATAATGGAAGTACAATGAATCGAAAAAAACTATCAACCCAATGAACAACAATCAATTGTGCATAATTTTTGTTTATTCGCTTGTGGAATTGAGACATCGTCAAACCAAGATTAGCGTTCTCTCTTGTGTTAGACGACAATTGGCGGAGTGTTCGTTTATTCCTCTCTTCTTGTTTTTTTTTTAACTCTATAAATTCGACTCATCATTTGAATCCTCTCATATTCCCGAGTTACCACTCACAATGCATTGATTGGCAAAGTGTGAATTTCTTTTCTCCTCCCTTTTTGTGTCGCTGTTTTCCTGATTCCCTTTTCTACATTTTAATTTGTAGGAACTTTAAACTAGAAATGAGATGACAACCCAAGAACCTTGCCCCGACTCTCTAATCCAATCACATTCTCGATCTACCACTCACAGTCCGTCTACCCATGAAGCAGCAAACCTGATGACAAGGTCAAATTAAATTAGTGATACCTAACCAATTCTTATTTAAGCAAGCTGAAAATTATATCACTAAGTTAAAAGCATTCATCAAATTCAGTTCGCCAACCCAAATCAGTTTATACATGCATAACAAGTCCAATTCAACCAAGCCAATAAGGGATTAGAACAAATTTCCAAGTCAGTTAAGAATGGTGACAATCATTGCATTGATCGCGAACTCATATATGACTTCTTTTGTTTACATTGTGGCCCTCATAGAACCTCTTTATAAAATCCCTCCTCAATGGCTCATCCGACCTTTGACATAAAGACATCAAAAAGCAAGAGATTTCTTCAGAACCTTATTCGCTAAGAACCTACTCATGAAAAGTCCGTGAGCTGTTCAGAATCGCGAACGGAGTGTTGCGATAATTGCAGGTACCAGGCTATAGCAGCATCTTTTAATGTCATTGAGAATGTTATGCATTTAACCTCTCTGATGCTCCAAATAACTCCATGTGTCCCAAAAAGTGGGATAAATGATCTTAGGGATCACCCTTCCCATCATACATTATTTTCGGGATTTTGAAGTGCTGGAGACATGGTGTTTCAGAATATTTAATGTTAAAGGTTCGTTTTTGTACCTTCTTGCATTCTGAGGAATATCTGCCAGCTGACAGCTTTGTAAATTTTGAAAATTCTTTTCTAGCTGCTCCATTTTATTTCGCAATATCTGTTGTTCCTTGTTTTTAATTGGGACTATAGTTCAAGTCTTCTTTTTATTCTCTCTCTTCGTAATCAATCTTTTGAGAATTGTCTTCTTGGTTCTCTTTTGTACGATTCTCTTCTCTCTCTGCTTGAATGGTCGTCTCTATTCTTCCCATTCTCTCTACAACTAGTTCTTTGTTTCTCTTATCTGCTATCCTTTGTATCTTTGACTGTATTTTTATCAACTTTTGTTGTTATTACATCTGTTTTTGTGAAGAAAACATAGCCTACTCCATCGCTTTCATTTTCTCTTGCATGTCAATAAATTGTTGATTAGGGGCCTTTGAGGTGGATGCCCCACCGGTCTGTTGTATGTTTGCTCCTTGATTGAAAATCCATGGTTGGATTTGAGCCCAAAATTGTTGTTTCAATTGTTGCGTGCTTGTGGGCGTGATTGGATTTGGATGTTTCGTCTCATTTTTGCATGCTCTCGTCGTCATATAGAGAGCTAACCTTCTAGGTTAAACACTCCTCAGAATTCAAGAACTTCAAACAACTTAAAAATTATTTTTCTCTCTTTCTCTAATTTTCCAATGATAAGCAAAGTCAAGAGATAGTTCTTGTTCTCGACAGTAATACTATTGTACGTTGATCATCTAGTTGTTATATTCTGAGAGACAGAGAACCAATGATCTTGAGCACTAAGAAGTGGCCGAAAATCTATCTTAAGTAAATTGTGTAGCGATAGACCTCAACTCGTTTCTGATCGATCGATCTATTAAAAGAGTATTTTTCTTTATATTCAATTTTATTTTATTTTAAAGAAGTGTAACTTCCTTGTTTTTATTTTATCATGTTTAATTTTCGTCTCAGAATGTTATTTTGTGTAGTAATCTTAAGATAAATTTTGTTTCTTCTACCTTTCTCTAATCTGAAATGATTTAGAAATCATGTGAAAATCGAGATAGCAAATAAATCTGTTTTTGAGATTTATTCTGCCATTTTAACAGATTTGCTTAATTTCAAAGTGGACAAATATATTTAATAGAAATTGTCGTTAAAGTAACTTTGGGTACTAAGTTTATTTTAGAATGTTTATTTTGTACGATAATAAAATAAAAAATAAAAAAATCAATGCGATTCTTTCTATGTTATGGAATTATTTGGTAATATCATTATAGATACAAACAAATTCGAAGTTTAATTCAAGGCTTTTGAATTATAGGTTTCCAAAATTAAAATCAAAGGATCATTTCCTTTTGATTATTGAGTTTTTAAAATTAAAGTATTAGTTCCTTTCATTTCTGTTGTTAAGAAAAATCGAGACACCTTGATATATATGTTTTGGATTTTAGTGATACTAATTTCGTCATTTAACAGAAGACATTACACTGAAAAAAAAATAAATTATTGAATTTATTTCACCTTAGAATCTTGCGTTGCTTCTAACTTTATAGGAAAAATAAATTATTGAATTTAGTTTCTTAGGAACCTTAAGTGATTCTATTTTGCGAAGAAAAATAAATCGTTGAATTTTTTTCTTAGGAATCTTGAATGATTCTATTTTGTAAAGGGAAATAAATCGTCAAATTTATTTTCTTGGAAATCTAAAATTATTTCATTTTGTAGAAAGAAATAAATTGTTGAATTTTTATTTTCATAGAATCTTATATGATTTTGTTTTGTAAAAGAAATTAAATCTTTGAATTTATTCCTTGAGAATAAAGTATGATTCTATTTTGTAAAAAGAAATAAATCGTTGAATTTATTTCTTACAAATCTTGATATGTTTGTAAAGTGAGATCTTGTATATAAATTTGGTTTCGGAAATTTAATTCATGTCGTTTTAACGGGGTTACTTGATCTACTTTTTTCAAACAAGAAGCAGTATGAATAAATATGTTTTATTCAATTTTATATGAAAAAATATGTTTAACGGAATTTGTTGATTCTATTCAACATAATTTAAAAGTGTTGATTCCAACTGAGGTCTCGAATCAAAGCATGGAAAAATTATTTTTTCTATGATGTAACCACAAACTGAAAGCCTTATCTAATTCACTTTATGAAGCGTACAATGTTTAAAATGGCTAAAGAATTATGGATAGCATTAAACTATAAATATGAAATGGAAGAAGCTGACACTAAGGAAATTTAGTACAAACTAGGGGAAGGAATAAATATTTTATTACTTTCATTGATGATAGCAAAAGTATTGATATGTATAATTGCTAAAAGAGAAAAAACGAAATTATAGAGAATTTTATTCTCTATAAACAAGAAATTAGAAATCAACTTAATAAAAAGATTAAGATGGTAAGAAGTGATAGTGGTGGTGAATTTGTTAAACCATTGTGCACAACATGATATTATTCATGAAGTGACACCACTATACTCTCCTAAATTAAATAGAGTAGCAAAACGGAATAATTGAACCTTAAAGGAAAATGGACGCAATGATGGGAAGTTTTGAGTTAGCACAAAACATCTTGGGGGAGGGAAGCTATCCTTTAAGAATTACCTTTTAAATAAGGTACCTCGAAAGGAAAAGGAAAAGACATCGTGTGAATTATGGAAAGGTCGGAAACCTTCATACAAACATTTGAAAATATGGGGTGTCTTGCTAAGGTAATGACCCCATTACCAAAGCAAATTAGAATAGATCCTAAAACCATGGATTGTATTTTCATTGATATGCAGGACATAACATTGTGTATCGATTTCTTATGTACGATTCAAATAACCTTGAGATTCACAAGAACAAGTAATGGAATCAAAGAAATGCATCATTCTTTGAAAATATTTTCCCTTATAAATCTAGGGAGGTTGATCAAAGTTCAATAAAAAGAGCTTTAGAGACTAACAATGAAGATGGTCTAAATGATTAGCAAGAGACTAAACTAAAATAGAGCCAATAATGAGCAAACGAGAAAGGGTGGAAAATATTTTAGAAGATACGTCATAAACTTTATGTTGAAGGTTGAACCTCAAACGTATATTGATGCTATATGATCCTCTAAAGGCACCTTATGGAAGGAAGCCGTTAAAAGTGAAATAGATTTCATTACGCATAATCATACATGAGAATTAGTGGATCTTCCTCTAGGAATTAAACCACTAAATTCTAAATGGATTTTAAAATAGAAAATGAAATTAAATGGAATAATTGATAAGTACAAGGCTAGAGTGGTAATAAAAATAACACCGACAAAATGAAGCCCTTAACTACTTTGATAAATACTCTCATGTATCAAGAATAACATCCATAAGATTGATACTCACAATTTTCACTTTGTGAAATCTAGAAAGACATCAAATGGATGTTAAAACAACTTTCCTAAATGGAGACCTTGATGATAATATATACATGGAACAACCTAAAGGTCATGTAGTTCTAGGACAAGAAAGGAAAGGTTGTAGGTTGGTGAAGTCTTTGTATGGACTTAAACAAGCACCAAAATAACGACATGAGAAGTATGATAGTGTCATGATGATAAATGACTTCAAGATCAAAGAATGTGGAAATGTGTGACATTATGATATAAAATCCTATGTTCTTGACATATTCATTGTTATAAGTAACAATGTGTTGGTAAAACCTACCAAACATATATTAAATCCAAGATTTGACATGAAAAATATGGGACTAGCTAATATGATTTAGGACATTCAAAATCTAACATCTTTATGAGGGCTTCATATTGATGAAATCACACTACGTGCTCAAGAGAAGTTTGGCAAGGACATTTTTGGTATAGTCGGAACTCTAATGAACGTGAGTCAACATTTGTCCAAAAAAAGTTAAAACCAAATGGAATATGCAAGGGTTATAAAACTATTTAAATGAATTGTACTAGACTATATATTGCTTTCACTGTGAACAGTTTAAGTAGATTCAATAGCAATACAGGGACAAACCTCTGAAAAGCAATTGTGAGAGAATTGAGACATCTCAGATATGCTCAAGATTATGGGTTGCATTATTCTGTAGATCATGCTACCTAAGAACGATATATTGATATTTGATACTCAAGATATCAAAGAAATAAGCGAATATGTTTCACATTAGGAAGAGGAGTTGGGTCATGGAAATCCTCAAGAAAGCGGTTATAATTAGATCCAAAATGGAATCTATTAGCTTTATCGATCAATCGAAATACGATAAAAGGGGGTGAATTGGCTTTTTGAAGAGTTTGGTGGAAGCAATCGAAAAATAAAAATTTTGCACAATGATTTAGGGTGGTTCAACTTCTCAACCAAGTGTACATCCACTATCTTAGCTTCCACACTAAGGATTTCTTAAATCCACTAGATTTGTTTACCTTTAAGGATAAGGTATAACCTTACAAACACTTCAAGGCTTATACCCCAAAACCTTGAATACACACTCTCCCAAAGAGTAAATACAAACTTAGCAAACAAAAGAAAACCTTACAAGGTAAATGTGTTTGCAAATAATAAGCTTTCACCCAAATCACACTTGAGCAAATTAAACAATAAAGCTCACAAGTGTGTTACAATGAAAAGATTAAGAATTTAAGCATAAAAGACTTCTTTGGTGTTGGTATATTTGTTCAATATGATTCTTGTTGACCTTGGGATGCTTTGACCTTCAATTTATACTTTATATATAAATTCTAGTCATTTGGAGCCATTGTGGTTCAATATAGTCGTTACCTACAACAACAAAAATAACATTTAATGCATAAGATATCGATCCTTTTTCAAATAATTTGACTGTTGCAAGAAAGGGATTGATCATTTTTCAAATAATTTGACTGTTGCAAGAAAGTTATCGTTTCAAATAATTTGGCCGCTGCAAGAAAGGGATTGATCCTTTAAGGGAAGGAATCGATCCTTTTGGTGGAGGGATCGATCATTTTGTGAAGAGATCGATCCCAAACTTTCTAGAATCCAAGGGATTGATCCTTTTACAATGGGGTCAATCCTTTGGTCAAAGGGATCAATCCTTTTACCAAGAGATCGATCCTTTGAGCCAAAAAAGCTTGAAAATACATCTTTAAAGTGCAAAAACGGTTGAGTATATTTTTAAAAATGTTTGACTAAGCTCAAGTTAATTTGAACTTTGAATTATTTTTGATAACTTTTTGACAAATTCAATTAAATCCAAAATCAATTTTACAACTTAATGCTATATCAAAATACTTATTCAACAATCTGCCTCTTTTTGATATAACAAAACTCTTTGAAAAATTGTTTTTGAAAAATGCTCCCCCTTGAAAAATAATAAAACAGTTTATGAATTTGTTTTAAAAATTTAATTTCCAATTTTAACTTTGAAAAATCAATTTTCAATATGACTTACTTATCCCCTTTTTGTTATATCAAAAATAATTCAACAAAAATCTGAGTTTGTAGCTCTAGAAAAGTCTGGAGAATAAGTTAAATGACTTTAAAATTTGTTAAAAGATATTTCTAAATGGTTGAAACTTGTGCCCATAGTATGCATATATTGTGACTAGCATAAAATTTCATGTATAATGGTAAATCAAGACATATACATCGTCGATATAATTAAACAACTGATCTCAAATGGAGTTATCTCTATTGATTTTGTAAAATCAAAGGATAACATTGTAGATCTGCTAACCAAAGGGTTAAATCAAGATTAAGTTGAGAAAACATATAAAGGGATGAGACTAAAGCCTATGAAATTTAAAAGGGTTATGTGAATGAATACTTTACCTAGTTGAATAGAGATCCCAAGATTTAAGTTCAAAGGGACAACCTAATTGCATAAATCGTGTGCGATCATTGTGGGGGTCTCTTATCCCAAGTTTGTTTATGTGATGTAAACAGTGATCAAAGTGGTAGAGGCTGAGCAAAGCTTTTAATGATCATTGTGTATTTCAGTGAGCCGAGCAAAATATCATCTATGTGAGAGTAAAGCGGGGAAACTTCAAGAAGACTATTAGACATAATTCTTTCAAAATCTTGTAGAACCAGGCGATGTTCATGGCTACATGGACATACACATGAGAAATAAAATTCTTGTCAGAGAAGTAGTTGTGTGAAGTATATCATCATTTACACAAATGGTAGAACAGTTCAAGGACATCACGTCTATTGATTAGCCAGTAAAGTAAATATACTATCACAATGGAAGGTTCAAAGGAGGACACCTACTTATCCTATTCAACTATTAGTCGTAGAGTCTATCACTACATCTAGTCAAAATGTTTTTTTTATAAAATCATCATTTTCATTCATGTGGGAGATTATTAGAAAAATGAAGTGAATTCATTGATGAATTTAATAATTAAATTAAATTCATATCTTTTTAAATATTCTAAATTAAAATACATTTATGATCTCTTTACATTTGAATATTAGTAAGATAATTATATCATTTTAAATATATCAAATTAAAAGATAATTATAAACTTTTTAAATTTAAATATTAAAAATATATTAAAGATATCAACATCTTTTTTAATATTCCAAATTAAAAAGTATTTTATCTTTTTTAAATTTGAATATTAAAAAGATATCAATATCTTTTTGAATATTGCAAATTAAAATATATTATCATTTTAGAGTTTGAATATTAATGAATAATTCTATTTTTAGTAAATTCTCCTTTGAGAATCCCATATAAATAGAAAATAACCTTCCAGGTTAAACACATCTCAGAATTCAATAACTTCAAACAACTTAAAATTTCTTTTTCTCTTTCTTTAGTTTTTCGGTGATAGAGAAAGGCAAGGAATAGTTCGTGATCTCGACAGTAGTGCTACTGTACATTGATTATCTAGTTGTTGTATCTTGAGAGACAGACGACCAACGATTTCAAGTACCAAGGAGTGACAGAAAACCTGTCTTAAAAAAATTGTGTAGCGACATGTCTTAACTCGTTTTCGATCGATAGATCTATTAAAAAAGTATTTTTCTTTCTATTCAATTTTATTTTATTTTTAAGAAATGTAACTTTCTTTTTTTTATTTTCTCATGTTTGATTTTCATCTCGGATTGTTATTTTGTGTAACAAATAAGTAGTAAAGTTGGAATTCTTGATAGCAATGATTCAAATAACAGTAGTAAAGCGGAATAGCAGATGTTATATAGCGGTCGTAGTGGTGTCTGAAACCGCTATTGCAAAAAATAACTGTATGCAACGGAATCGCTCCAATAATGGTGGATCTCAATTGTAATTTAATGAGTAGCGACCAATAATGGTAACAACGAGTAGTTATTCCCACTATTGTTCTGCTATTTTTTATATAAAAAAATCCAACTTCTTTTTAAAATAAAATCAACTCTTTAAAAAAAATTCATGACCACAATACTCACAATAATCATAATAATATATGTTATGTTTGCAACCATGATAAATGCAATGCGATCGAAAACGCGTTTGCAACCGTAATTTAAATCCTTGCTTGGGAATTATATAGGAAGATGGATTACATGAAAAAATTTGAATTAAGGTGAGGTTTAAGTCACAGTTTAAAGGTAAACTCTAAATACAATAAGGAAAACTACTACTGTCGTAAACGACTAATGACTAGAGATCCGTCGGGATATTCTCGAGAAGAGATATTTCAAAGTGTTGGATAGATATTTCTGTCAAGCACCCACACCACGGAACTTTGAAAATACCTCGAAAAAAAGAAATTAAATTTTTGAATTTGAAGTATATGTATTTATGGAAAATATATATTGGGATTTTTTATTATTTATTAAAGGATGAATAAAGAAGTTAGGAAAGTATAATATTTTAGGGTAGAGTGCCCGAATGGTTCTCAACTATAGGATATTGTTTTGTTGAGTACTCAAACTATTAAAAGTTACAAAATGATCCCCCAACTATGGAGAGTTACTTTGTTGAGTCATTGACTATTAAAAGTTACAAAATGGTCACCTGACTATTTATTATGTTTCGAACTTATCTTTTTTTCCTTAAAAAATTGAGGACAGTCTGACCTGGACATTAACCTGCTAACTGAGATATGATAAAACTTGATCTCATAATTTCAAACAACTATCATATCTTAGCCTACATGTTAATGTTTAGCTCAAACAACCGTTATTTTTTTAACGAATATTCAGGTAACCGTTAATTATTACTTATCAGTGGAGAGATGCGCTCTTAATTTAGAGTTGGTAAGTGCTCATCCTAAAATCTGAATTTTTATGTTAATTATTTATTTTATTAATTATTTTCACCATGAATATTTTTTGTGTCAACCTACATACAAAAAAATTATAATATTCATACATGTATGATTACCCTAAAAAATATTTTTAGGTCCACCATTTATACTTATACTATGAATTTATTATATATGTGTATTACCATGTTAAGGCTGCTTCAAGAAGGTATATATGTTTAAGGTATAATTTATATGTAAATTAAAAACATGTTATATGACAAAAATTTTCATGAAAACGTGTCATTGTTGGCTATATGGCAAGTGTTGTCATGTTACCTTAAGTAGTTTGAAATATGGTTGTGTTTAAGGCCTTGTAAATACGAGAAGCATACTTAATAACATGCTTAATAAAATTTTCAGTAAATGTGTTCGTAAGTCAATGAATTATGTTAGTTATAATGGACTAGTTTTTTATGTTATGTCATTCACCATTCGGGATCATATTATGTTGACAAAATAGAAATTGCAAAATGAAATCGTTAATATTGATTAAAAATTTATAAAATAAATAAATGGTAAATTGAATAATTGTTTTATGATATTAACCACTGTCTTAGAAATGAATTCACATCGATGTGTGTAATCACTACTATAGGCAATCGTCCCCCGAGATTAGAACGGTCTCTTTGCGAATTCGTACACCAGAAAATTGGAGTGGAAAAACAATGATATTGTTCTTCTCTTAGCACGGGAAAAATAAAAACTTTTAGAAAGCTTATAAATTTTTGAAAGAAATCTCAGGAAGACTTTCAAAACAGAAGATTTTTCGAAAGCAGATGATTTGAGAATTCTGAAAACCCTCTCTATTTATAGGCTCGATTTCCCAACAAATAACGTGATTCCAGGCACAAATCATGTAGTTGTTATTGTTGCAGCAATCAAGTTGTTGTATTAAAACGTTTCTATTTTCCCAAAAAGTTAACAAACGTGCGAACGTGTCGAAAACACGTATTTCCACGACCAAAACCATGGCCATAAACCGAACCGAATCGAACCAAGTCTAGTCGATCGAACGGATGGCGGCGAAGCACACATGCCAGGGAGTTGTCTAACCACATTCAACAAATGAGGGTAAATGAGCCTTTTTAAATAACCTTCCCAATGGTTTTTCCCTCCCCAAGGGGTTTTCCCTCCCGATGTTGGATAGCATGCTCTCTTGAGCATTACCAACATTCCCCCACAAGTTCGAAAGAATTCTTTAAAAAATAGAGTGGAATTTTTGAATTAAAACAAGAGAAGAACAATAGCGTGATTAGCTGCTTAAGCACTAGTGAACGTATCGAGAACTAGTACATAGTGATGATTGGTAATTTTTCTCTTAGATAAGTGACGAATCTTAAACTTTCTAAGATTATGGTGAACTCATAACGCACAACTAAGACCTTCATCCATCGAAGTCCACAATTTGTCTACAAAGTATATATACAAATGTATATATATATAGCCCTCTATCCTCAAGATTCTAGTAAGTGTACTAGAAAGAACCCCCAACATTTTTTTCATATAAGGTGACAAGTCCTTCTCACTTACGTAGGTTATTTCATCATGTTTATCTCACTATAAACCACCTGACTCAAGGCTATCAAACAAATAAGAGTTTTTACAACAGCTCAACCTCATAATAAATAAGGTGAATTTCTTCAAGTTAATCTTAAATAAACCACCCAAACTCTGGGATAAGAACATTAAGAATAAATACTCGACCTCTTTATTTGGTGAATTCAATAAGTCCTTCTCAATAAGATCACTCGAACTCTTGGGATTAAATTCTTCAAGAGTTTAAGAAAACTCATTCTCTCTAGCTGCAGTTCATCTAGTCCTTCACTAATATGACCACTACCTACTCAACAGTGAGTTATGAACTTATTAAGAATAAATATTCAACTAAAATCAGTAAATCTGTCATGACTTTCTCACTAAGACCACCTAAAGTATGAGCTATGAATTTATTAAGAGCAATTAAGCTCATCTTGTGCATGTCCATTATTCATCATAGGGATAGGAGAATTGAAATGCATACTATAATTCTTTCCTCCATGGCTTCATTTGACTACATTAAATGTAGACCCATCCCCCTCGATGAATCAAGAACCAATTTCTTAGTTAACCCTTTGGTAAGTGGATCAGCAAGGTTCCTTTCCAACTTCATGTACTTTAATGAGAGTACTCTGTTCCCTATTAATTGTCTCACTGATTCATGCCTTATGCAAATATGTCTCTTCTTATCATTGTAAGCTTGGTTTTGAGCCACATATATCACTACTTGTGAATCACACCATAAGAACATCGAAGGAGTCAGTTTTTCCCACAACGAAATTTATGCTAACAAATTTTTGAGTCACTCGGCATCTTGCTCAGCTAAGTGAAGAGCGATATACTCTGACTTCATGGTAGAACGAGCAATACAAGTCTACTTAGCAGACTTCCATCAAATTGCTACACCATCTAAGATAAAGATATACCCACTGGTAGAGCTTACCTCATCATTGTTGATAATCTAGTTGGCCTCACATTATCCCTCTAAAATCGTAGGATAGCTAACAAACTCGAGTTTCCAATCCATAGTATCCTTAAGATACTTTAATAAGCGTTTGAGTGCGATATAATGTTCACTACTAGGATTTTGAGTATATCTACTTAACCTACTCACAACATAGACAATATCAAGTCGAGTATAGTTCATTAAGAATATAAGGGTCTCGACAATTTTAACATACTCTAGTTAGGAAACACTATTTCCTTTATTCTTAACGAGTTGTATTTTTATAGTTGTGAGAAGTTTTAACCGAGATGATATCAAAATTGTTAAATTTCTTTAACATATTCTCAATATAGTGTGTTTGATTTAAAGAAAATGCTTTTTAAGTTTTGGTAACCTTAACTCCTTAGATTACATCAACCTCTCCTAAATCTGTCATCTCAAACTTAATGGACAATAAATTTTTCGTTTTGTTAATGGATTAAATGTTAGTATTGGATATCAACATGTCATCAACATACTAACTTGTGACGATACAATCAATTCCAAACATTTTTGAATACATGCATGCATCCACTCCATTGACGATAAAATCAAAACTCAGAATGGTTTTGAAAAATTTCTCGTACCACTACTTTGGAGCTTGTTTAAGGCCATAATAAAACTTTTTAAACGTACATGTTTTTCCTTCCATACCAAGTGCCTTGAAACCTAGTGGTTGCTCTCTATATATATATCTCCTCGTCTAGATCTCCACTAAAAATGCACTCTTTACATCCATATGATATATGAATGGACACTATCGCAAACAAGGCATGGATCGTTGAGATTTTTGTAATATGAGAGTATGTGTCAAAGAAGTCTATATCAAACTTCTAAGTAAATCCTTTGACTATTAGCCTTGCTTTATATTTCAGGATTGACCCATCTCATCTAAGTTTTTTTTCTCTAAAAACCCACTTAGAATTGATTGGTCTAGATTCTCTTGGTAAATCAATCAACTCCCACATGTGATTAGACATTATTGACTCTAATTCAACGTTTATCACACATCTCTAGAAACTAGCGTCAATGGATTTTATAGCTTAATCATATAACTTTGGATCATCGTCTAACAAGAAAGTCTAAGCTATAAGAACAAAAATTGAGTCTGAATCACGTAGGGTATGTTTATTTGGGGGACAATCTTTACGAAAAAGGCTTTCATTGTTTTCCCATATTTGGTTAAAGGAAAAATTTATGGTCAAAGGAAAACATTTTACGGTCAAAGGACAAAGACTCCTCTTTCCCGTAAAACAACTTACCGACTAGAAATTGGTAAGTTATTTTACAACCCTCATTTCAACCTTCATGTTCTTGACACCCGAAATCCTCCGACCAAAATATCACTACCTCCCTCTCGTCAACGATGATAATTTAGGCGGCTGTTCATCTTCTCAGGTAAACACAATATTTGCTACCACTTTTATAGTTTTAGATTTATGCTTCAAATATTTATGCAGAAAACATATTATTACTTCTTTATTACCCTTTTTTCATCATCGATTTCCCTAATAGAAACTGTTTTTCACGATAAATCATTATGGGCATTATACCCATTATATTACTTGCTTGTTCGGTGATTTGAAAAATTTCTAGTTAAGTGTTATTGTTTGTTGGAATTTGTTCTTGAACTGTGTGACATGTAACAACTGAAATTTTTTAAAATTTGTTCGAAAAAACATCTAATTAAGTGATGAAATTAATGCATGAATTTTATTTTAGGTATCGAATTAACAAAATACCAAAACAAAAGGTGGATTTGATGTTCAATTAAATTAAATATGATATATTTTAATTCATAATTATTAAAGTTGATTGTGGTTGTTTGATGAATTTATCTAATCCTAGAAAGATTTGTAATGTGATATTTTCTTGTTTTTATGAACTTTCAAGAAACAATCTGTTCAAAAATTTGATCACAGTGGTTGTTAATATATGGAATAGAGATTTTTAAGGTTATGAAATCATTTAGATTTTGATCGTATCGTCAGTTTATGGCTTACTCTGAAAGCAAGATCAAAAGTATTGATAATATACTTGCTTGTGTCTCACCATTGTTATGCAATGAATGGTTCCCTAAGCACTTCTCTGAATTTTGGAAACTTGCTACGGTTACTGGAGAGAGGTTCAGTCGAGTATCAACGTGTAACATTGCTCATGCTTAAGGCTTTTCTCCAGCACATTCTCATGGATTCGGCTCAGAGCCCGACATGTATGCTATTGTATCCCAACTAGTCAAGGTTACATTGTGCTGGGATGCACTAAGTGAATTAGAAGCTCTTTTGCAGAGTTGGATGATTTAGCTGTTTGGTTATAAAACTATATTTATATTTGCACTTCGACTTCTATATGTGATGATGATTTTAAGATTTAATTTTGACTTCGGCATGAGATGAAGCAATATGATTAATAATCATATGCTGGAAATTAGCTGGAAAAATTAGATTAGAACAACATAGGACCATTGTGTCAGTGATCAATCTGATACCTTGTTTTTCTTGGTCATTTAGAGTCGACTGTTCTTTAGTGTTTCACTCCTTGTATGCTGAAAATTCAGTAGCTCATCAGTCTAAATTTTCATGTTATGACCTATCCCTTATATTTGAATTGTCTCTACAAAGAAAAGAATTTTACAAAATAAAAATAGATGAAGAAATTATCGAATATGTGCGTATTATTTGTGGAAAGAAATAGTGTTATTCCTGAACATATGTTATTTGGTTAAAAGAAATATTGTATTTTATATTAAAGAAATTGTAAAATATAATTTTATAATAATAAATTAATTTTAAAAAATTAAAAGATAAAAAATAAGAAAATTCATGAAATATGTTTGTTTGCTTACCGGAAACAAATCCTAAAAATTCTTTTGAGAAAAATTAACCAAATAACATAAAATATTTTACATTGCAATGTTCAAACAATGAAAAATGTCTTCCAGAAATGTAATTCATTTTCCAGAATTCATTTTGCATAAACTATTTTGAGTGAAACAAATAGACCCTTATTTCATAAATAAAGGAAGTTATGAAGTCTGGACCAAAGGTAGTAGCTACCTTTTGTCTTTTTTTCTTCTACACTCTAATTCTATCTCTAGATATCCTTGGTAGGAACAGAAGAAGTTGAGGAATGATTTTCTCTGTGTTTCGACATTTAATCTAAGTTTCTTTATATGAAAGTTATCTTCAAAGAACATGACATCCTAGATTCACAAATAGAATAATCATTTAAATACATGAATCTGTATGCGATACTACTTGTAGCATACCCAATAAACACTGCATCAACAGTTTTGGGACCGATGGTGGACTTCTTAAAGTCAAGCAAACTGACTTTTTCTAAAACCCCCACACTTACAAGTATTGTAAGTTTGGTGCATAACCTTTCCACAACTCGTATGGGGTACAATCTAACTTCTTATAAAACACTTGATTAAATATGTGATTTGCTGACAGAATGATTTTTACCACATGTTATCAGTTAATCCAGTACTTATTAACAAAGAGTTCATCATCTCTTTTAAAGTTATGTTTTTCGTCTCAGCTACACCATTCTGTTAAGGAAAATAAGGTGCGAAAGTCTCGTGAATTATGTCATTCTTCTCACATACATCTTCAAGGAAATTAGACCCATATTCATCACCTCTATTGATCTAAGTCCATTTTATTCTCCTATCAAGTTGATTCTCAACTTCTGCCTAATAAATAAGAAAGAAGTTTTTAGCTTCATATTTAGTTCTGAGGAAATATACCTTTGTATTTCTTGGGAAATCATATACAAAGATAGTATAATAATGTTTACCTTCCTTACTCTCAGTGATTCTAAAGTCTTCTAGATCAGTATGTATAAGTTATAACAGTTTTAAAGGAATGCTTAGCATGCTTGGCTTCGACACAAATTTCACATTTGTTAAAGCTATTCTCATATATATTAGGAAGTAAATTCTTTTTAATGTATTTTTTAAGTGAATAGATATTCACATGTTCTAATCTAGCATGCCACATATCAAGAGTCTCAATTGTATAAGCAGAAGTGATGGTTTAATTACTTTCATTAAACTAGGTTTCGATCACAAATAAACCTCTGTTTAAATAACATTTTCTTAAATAATCAATATTTCAAGAAAGTACAAGTTTATATGCTTAGAAAACTAGTTTAATGCCTGCCTTGTTAAGTAACCCACCACTAATCAGATTTTCACGCAGGGCAGGTGCATGCAAAACATTACTAAGTTTTATCAAAAGTCAGCTTTAGTAAAACCTTACCTTTGACTAGCACTTCTGAGCTGTTAGAGTTCCCAATGTACACTTGTTCACCTTCATACACACTCTCAAACTTGGTGAACAAATCATTTTGGCGCAGAAATTTTTAGAAGCGTTGGTATCTACAACCCACTTAACATTGTTCTCCACCAGATTGACAACTCTAGTTTGTTATCATTTTGACGGTCTGACCATTGTGGACATAGAAAAGCTTTGTGTCCCGCCCATCCACACACATAACAGTTGAAGGACTTTGGTTGAGCTTTGTCCTTTATAGGATTCTTGAAGGCAAACGGTCTCTCCGCAAATTCGTACACCAAAAAATCGGAGTAGCCAAACGGTGGTACTGCGCTTCTGTTATCACTTGAAAAACAAAAGCTTTTAGAAAGCTTGGAAAATTTTGAAAGAAATCTCAGAAATATTTTGAGAACAAAGGATTTGTTGAAAGCAGATTGTTTGTGAATTTTGAAAACCCTTTGTATTTATAGGCTCGATTTCCCAACACATAACGTGATTTTATGCATAAATCACACAGCTATTGTTGCTACTGCAATCAAGTTTGTTGCATAAAAATTAAATAAAATCGGTAATTAAGTTATTCTCTGCTGTATTGAAGTGTTAAACCTAGCCTCAAAACTGTTTAGATTCATCTAGTGAAAAACCATCAATTAACCTTAAAATAATAACAATTGTAACAGTTGTTTTATTACAACTAATTAATTCTGACTTTATTCTAATTAACAGATAATTTACAAATAATGTTTTCTTGGAGAATAGAAAGGAAGTTATATTCCAATAGCATTTTGATTACATCAGATTTCATACATTCAGGTTCATCATGGTAAAATCAGTACGGGTTGGGTATCGACAAAGCCCATTGAGCTAGAGAATGTGCAGCTCTATTAGCAGCCCCATTGACATAGAAAATCTTAAGGTTACGATTATGATCAATAATCTCGTGAGCTTCGTTGAGTAACAATCCAATAGTGGATACATCTTTCTTCCTGTTTACCAGTTTGTTCACGATGGATATCTCATCTCCTTGAATGATAGCATTAGTCCACCTATTTTCCACAGCGAATCCAAGACCATAGTGAAGGCCATTGCTTCTATTGATTCTGTTGTGCCGGAAGGGTCGATTCTCCTAGCCAAGCCTCATACCACCATACCATTGCCATCACGTGCAACAATCCCGATAGCAGCAACTGCATTTTAAGTACTAAAAGATTCATCCACATTGATCTTAATAACATTCGAGGGAGGTCTCGCCCATTTGCTTTGATTCCTAGTTCTCATTGGGGGGCAAGAGTCATAAGTACCAAAGTTGGCCTCAGTGAATTTTGTGCAAAGCCCCCAAGCAGAGATTACCACTTCCCTATCCTCTTGCATTTCTTCATCATGGATCCATTTATTTATGCGGTTCCAGATGTTCCAAAGAAGTATGAGAAGTCTCGTGAAACCTGTCAAGTCCATCTTTTACACCACCTATTCAAACCAATCCTTACAATAATTACCTTGCCAATTAATGATTGATGGTGGAAGTCCTGAATATTGTAGAGTAGCTCGAGTCTTGGGGCAATCTTTAAGAGCATGGATCGTCATTTCGAGCTCTTGTCAGCTTATGGGACATCTTCCCTCAGAAATTTGTGTTCCGGAGCTTTTCTCCCGTTAGTAAAGCCTCATGGAAAATTCTCCACCCAAATATTAGAATTTTCGGAAGTGTAGGAAGTTTGGAGAGGATTTTCCAGTTTTTTCCTTGGTCCCTGGGAAGATTATTTCATAGCAAGAGCCAATTATAGCCCGATTTCGTTGAGTAGCAACCTGAGCTGTGATGGCTCCAAATTACCTGATCAAAGGGGACAGGGGCAATGAGCGTTCCAAGGACCTTATTTGCATCATCCGGGACAAAGGTCTCTTTCATTTTGTCTTCATTCCACTGAGGAACATTGGAGAGCATAAAATTCGAGCATCTCATAGGAAGTTATGGGTTGTCGAATTAGTTGCTTAACCAGTTGACAGGGGAGGCATCACCCCATCTGTCCTCGAACATCCTTGTCATTCCATTAAACCCTATTCTCCAGAAGAACCCATCTCTGAGAGCCCCTTAGCCTTGAAAATACTGATCCAAATTTAAAAAGCTCTATCTCTAAGTTTCGCTTCCATCAGTGAGCAATTAGGGAAAAGTTTGCATAGAGGACAAGGAAAGCTAACGAATTCCGATCCTGAATGAATCGCTATACTTGATTTCTGAGAATAGCAAGATTGAAAAGCTTAAAATCCTTGAATCCCAATCCTACTTCCTGCTTGGCCCAACAGATATTTTCCCAAGCAACTAAAAGCCAACCTTTAGTATCTTGTTCTCTCGACCACCAAAAATCTCTTGTAATTGAGGTGATATCGTCGATGGTTCCATTGGGTAGGAGATAGCAAGACATCACATAAGAAGGGAGGGCTTGAGTAACTGCTTTGATGAAGACTGCTCTACCTCTGAACGAAAACAAGCTCTTTGTCCAGCCTTAGACTCTTTTAGAAGTTTGATCTTTAACAAAATTGAATGTACTGATTTTACCTTTTCCCACTGAGAGGGGGAGGCCAAGATATGAACCAGGCTCTTCCATTTCACAAACCTCGAAAACTCTCATGATGTTTCTATGGTGCACCGAAGAAGTGTTCTTACTAAAGTAGATTATGGATTTATCAAAATTGATCTTCTGTCCAGGAGAGTTCTCGTAGGTGTTGAGAATGTCTTTTACCTTATGTGCTTTAGTAGCGGAGTTCTTGATGAAAAGGATGCTATCATTAGCGTATAGAAAGTGGGTGATCCATGGACCTTAAATGCTTGCAGGGACACCTTTGATAATTCCCCTCCTTGACGAAGCCCCCGCTTCGGCTTGAAAGAATCTGAGAGATTTCCGTTGATCCTAACCTGGTAAGATACTGTACAAGCACATTTATTGATAATAGCAATGAAATCATCACAAAAAACCATTCGAGACATAACATTGAAGACAAAATTTCATTGGACACTATCATAGGCTTTTTCAATGTCAAGTTTTAAAGCAGCCCCTTTGTTAAGGCCATTTTTCGAGCCTTTAAGATAATGAATTAACTAATGAGTGACAAGGAAGTTGTCAGAGATCCTTCTCCCACGACAAAGGCACTTTGATTTGGGGCAATACAGTTAGACATAATAGGTTTTAGACGATTCACTATTGCTTTTGCACCACTTTATAGATGATCGTGCAGAGACTAATCGGTCTGAAATTTTTCATTGATTTTGGATTTTCAATTTTGGGAACAAGTACAATGATAGTTCACTTACATGCTCAAAATCAGTGTGGCCTCCAACGAAGACAGACATAAATCAACAAAATCATGACCAACTAAGTCCCAAAAGGTGCGGAAAAAGGAACCTAGTAGTCCATCAATACCTGGGGTTTTTGTCGGGTTGATTTGGGAGAAGGCATGAAGGGCCTTCTCTGCAGTGAAATCCTTGC
Organism: Hibiscus syriacus; assembly: GCF_006381635.1. Lineage (NCBI taxonomy): Eukaryota > Viridiplantae > Streptophyta > Magnoliopsida > Malvales > Malvaceae > Hibiscus > Hibiscus syriacus. The sequence goes on along the minus strand of NW_024062318.1, from coordinate 59,121 downwards.
AAAGTTCTCAGTTGTCCTCAGGTGAGACGCATCTGTTGATGGCGTTGAGGATTGCATTCGCCGGTTCTGCACAAGAAGAATAGAAGAGAGAGGAAAAATAACTAGTGGCAATATCAAAGATTTCTTCGATCTTATCAATTCTCTGTCCATCCTCCTTTTCCAAGCTATGAACCTTGTTCTTCTTCTTCATTCCATTTGCTCTAGCATGTGAAAAGGTTGTATTCCTTTCACCGTCCCTGAGCCACACGCAACTCGCGATCTTTGCATCCAATTAAGTGTCTTCTCTATCAATGAGACCTTTAAGGTCACTCTTGGCTTGGATGAGCCGATCAACTGACTCGACTGAGATCGGGCCAGCTTCTAGACTGCTGATATGGACGCATAAAGCTTCTTCTTTCTTCTTTACCATAATCCTCTTAGTATTTTACCATGCAATGAGATGCGAGCCAACCAACGAGATTTTTTCCTCCAATGGTCCTGAAGAGTTATCCCAAACTCTTTTCAACATTTCCCTACATTGATCCTCTTTGGCCCTCAAACTTGAAGTAGTCCCCCGTCGACCCCTAACGGCAGATCTAGCTGTGCCTTGGAGGTCAAGTAAAACTTTTGAATGGTTAGTTGGATACTAGCTTTGTAGTTACACTGCAATCTTTGAAAATGTGTCGCCATCTCGGTGAAGCAACAAAACGGTCAAGTCTGACGCGAAGGTGATTAGTTGCATGCCTTCCGAAAGACCAAGTGAACCAACCCTTTTTTGGTTTGATGTCCCACAAATCCGTCGTCAGGAGTCCTACTCTGAAATTTTTCATGTCCACGTTTGAGTGCCGACGATATCCGTACTTCTCGCTTGGGTGGAAATTTCATTTTAGTCGCTTTCAACCACCCAAGGTAACGAGGAAAGTGAAGCTAGTATAACAATCTACTCCCAATTTTCTTTCTTCCTTGTGCTTGCTCTCCAACCATAAAACTTGAAAATCGAAAGTTGGTGTTCCAATGGATCTCCAAATCAATATACGAATTGGAGTAGCCAAGGAGATTCACTTGAATTTCTTCTTTCCAGAGTAATATCAACCCAATGCAGTTATCAGATCTTTCAACCCCAAAGCAACCAAACATTCCCATCCTAATTCTGATTTTCTTAAGTTCTATTCTTTCGAAGTCTTGTTTCTCTAAGGAAAACAGGGCTTGGGTCCTTTTTGGAGATAATTCTTCTAAGCTCACGAATTTTCGGTTGGTTCCCAAGCCCTGACAGTTCCAGCACAAAGTTATCATGGAGATCGGTGGGGCTGCAGCTAGTTCAAAGTTATCTCCTTTGTCACTTGGAGCTTCGGACGGATCTTCTTCTTCATTCGTGTCTACCTTAGAATTCATGGTAGTTAGAGTATTCACATTTTCGGACCTCCCAGTGGTCTTTTTACTTTGTTTTTTGCTGCCATGTTTGTCCCCTCCTTTGTATTTCCCACTACTAGTTGAGGTTAGATCAAAAAGGGAGTTTTTGTCTAGTTGATCAACCTGGACGTTAGGCCTTGAATCAGCTTCCGGGATTGAGACATGGAGAGAGTCGTCTCTTAGGTCTGTTCCTTTCGTGTCACTCTCATCCTCCTGTTTGGAAGTCTCGTTAGGGTCCTCATTGGGAATGAGCGATCTAGCTTGATGTTTCCTTCTAGTATTACCCTTCAACGAGGATCCTTGTTCACTTTCTTGATACACATAGAAGAAACCACCTCTCTTAGAACTGCCTTCACTAGATTGGGGTTTGGCCATGTAAACTCTTTGTGTTATCATTGTGATTAGATTCAACCTTCTCATAGAGGCTATCCATCGCATGCTGTAGAGAATGAAGACCTGAACTCAAATATTTTTTACCGTACCAATCTGCTGGTGAACTGCGCAGATCCGCTTTTTAATCCAACGGGTAAACAGCTGCAGCGCCTTGGGATACCGTTGAAACATATCAGGCAGTAGGCATTCGATTGATTGACACACTGTTAATCCATCTTTTGCTGCTGCAATCAAACATAATTCCAGAAATATTGTAGCTGAGAGGGGCAGACCTGCTACCTTGGTTCCTGGGACTTGCTAAATTAGTGAAGACCAAATAGTTTTTTTAGTAAATTCGGCCAGCAAACCTTTTTCCATAAATGGCTTATTTTTTGTTCCTTCACCAACTTGATATGACCAGGCATTTGATTTTAATGGCTGAATGGTTTCTTTCCAATTCTATGTTTCCCTTCTTATACCAAAATAGAGCTGTTTGAATAACCTTATATGTGCGCCAGATTTGTTTTTGCTTAAACAAGATTCCCCAATTTTTTCCGAATGGGGTAACCTTCCTTTCCATAGTGGAGTTTCCTTTCTATCCCTTGTATCATCAGTTTGGTTATCCGGCCACCGCTTTCTTGCTTTTTCCATTACCATTGTGCCTATGCAACTTAGGGGTGACATCCCAATTAAACTATGCAGACTAATCTTTACGATCTTTTTCCTTCATTTTTTTCCTTTTACTTTGCCACTTAAACCGTTTCCCTCTCTCTTTTCCTCTTCCTCTGTGGAAACATAGAGGGCAACCCTACAATAACACACAAGCAGAAGACCACGAGTATACCTTACCTCGTTTGGAGTTCTAGCATCAGAGTCCCTTGGCAACATGGAAAAGGGAAACATGATTAACGATCATTGGACTTTGATTGTGGGACGAATTTTTCCTATTAACAACTCTAAACATTATCTTTTTGTGACTTCTAATGGGATTTTTTTCGAATGAGCGTGACCTAAGGGTGTGAATTCCTTCTCAGTGCTTTGTAGCATGTGCATGAGAATCTTGAAGGAATCGTAACCCATGAAAAACAAGAAGGAAAAGACCTAGAAACCGAACCGGAGATGAGAAACCTAGAGAGAAGGGGGATGATTTTCTCTCGCAATAACTTCCTTTGCTACCTCTACTAGTACTTGCTACTAATAGACAAAGTGTCCTCATTGAAATATCTAAAATATTTACAGATAATATTATTTGTATTTAAACATTTTCTGTTTTAAAAACAACCTATAAATATGATTCATGAATTCTCATATAAAACTTTTAGAAAACAATTATAAATTATTTTAAATTTTCTTTAAAAAGATAGAACGAATGCGGATGTGTCGAAGACACGAATTTGCATGACCATGACATTGGCCCAAATCGAGCCGAGCCAACCAGACAGATGGCGGCAACGCACGAGTGTTATGGAGTTGTCTAACCACATTCAGCAAAGGAAGGTAAGAGAGTCTCATTAAATACCCTTCCCAAGGGGTTTCCTGTCCCAATGTGGGATAGCATGCTCTCTTGAGCATTACCAGCATTCCCTAAAAAATTCGAAATAATTCTTTAGAAAATAGAGAAAATTTTTTGAATTAAAATAAGAGAATAACAATAGCGAGATTAATTGCTTAAGTACTAGTAAACGTATCTAGAACTAGTACATAATGATAATGAGTAATTATTGTCTAAGATAAGTGAACAAATCTTGAGCTTTTAAAGATTATGGTGAACTCATAACACACAACTAATCCTTTCATCCACCGAAGTCTGCTATGTGTCTACAAAGTATATGTAGCTCTTTTTCCTCAAGATTCTAATAAGTCTACTAGAAAAACAACTTAACATTTTTCATAAGAGGTGGCTCCTTCTCACTTACGTAGGTTATTTCGTCTGGTTTATCTTAATATAAACCACTCGAATCAAAGCTATGAAATAATTAAGAGTTTTTACAGTAACTCAACCTCACAATAAATAAGGTGAATTTCTTTAAGTTCATCTTAAATGAACCACCCAAACTCTAGGATAAGAAATCGTTAAAAATAAATACTCAACCTCTTTATTCAGTGAATTCAATAAGTCCTTCTCGATAGGATTACCTGAACTCTTTGGATTGAATTCATTAAAAGTTTAAGAAAACTCATCCTCTTTAGCAACAAGTTCATCTAGTTCTTCATAATAGGACTACTACCCATTCAACACTGGATAATGAACTTATTAAGAGTAAATATTCAATCAAAATTGGTAAATTCATCAAGCCTTTCTCACTAAGACCACCCAAAGTCTAAGCTATAATTTATTAAGAGCAATTAAGGTTATCTTGTGCATTTACATTATTCTTCACAGGGATAGGAAAATTGAAATGTACATTATGAGTCTTTTCATGGCTTTGTTTGACCACATTGAACTTAGATAACTAAGTTTGAAATCCACCATGAATTCCTTAATCAATGAGCTTTAGACTCACCCCCTATCAATGAATCAAGAACAAATTTTCGAGTTAACACTTTGATAAGCATATCAGTAAGGTTCCTTTCTTACTTCATAAACTCTAATGAGAGTTCTTTGTTCCTTATTAGGTGTCTCATTAATCCATGCCTTATGTGAATATGTCTCTTCTTATCATTGTAAGCTTGGTTTTGAGCCACACATAAATTCTTGTGAATCACATAATATTTTCTCCACAACGTAATTTCTACTAATAAATTTCTGAGCCACTCAGCATCTTGTCCAGCTAAGTCAAGAACGATAAACTTTGACTCCATGGTAGAATGAGTGATGTAAGTCTGCTTAGCAGGCTTCCACGAAATCGCTACGCCACATAAGGTAAAGACATACCCACTCGTAGAGCTTACATCATCATTATCGGTAACCCAATTGGTGTCACAATATCGCTCTAAAATCGTAGAATAACGAACAAACTCGAGTTTTCAATCCATAGTACCCTTAAGATACTTTAGTAAACGTCTGAGTGCAATCTAGTGTTCACTACTAGGATTATGAGTATATCTACTTAACCTACTCACATCATAGGTAATATGAAGTCGATTATAGTTCATTTAGAACATAAGACTTCCGATAATTTTAGCATATTCTAGTTGGGAAACACTACTTCCTTTATTTTTTTAACGAGTCGTATCCTAGAGTTTTAAGTAGTTTTAATCGAGATGACATCAAAACTGTCAAATTTCATTAACACCTTCTCAATATAGTGTGTTTTGATTTAAAGATAATATCTTTTCAATTTTGGTAACATTAACTCCTAAGATCAAATCAACCTCTCCCAAATATGTCATCTCAAACTCAATGGACAATAATTTTTTTTGTTTTGTTAATGGATTCAATGTTGGTATTGAATATCAACATGTCATCAACATACAAACTTATGATGACATGATTTGTTCCAAACATTTTCAAATACACGAATGCATCTGCGACTATAAAACCAAAACTCAGAACGGTTTTGTCAAAACCTAGTGGTTGCTCTATATAGATCTCATCGTCTAGATCTCATTTCGAATTTTCACATAACAATTCTAAAGAAATTATTCTGATTTTTTTCAAAAAAAAAAAATAGAATATGCACGAACGGGTAAAGAACACATATTTCCATGACCAAAATCAAGCCAAACAATAACAACGGCATCACACTTTTGTAAAGGAGTTATATAGCCTCATCCAACAAATGAGGATAGGGGAGTCTCTTTAAATACCATCCCCAAAGAGTTTTCCCTCCTAATGTGGGATAGCATGCTCTCTTGAGCATTACCAACATATTATTCACCCCCTCGAAGTTATGTTGTTTATGCGCATACCTAGTAGAGTTCATTCTATTACAGAGGTCAATAAAAACAAGAATAATGAAGTTAAATAACGAATGTTGATCAGATTTGCCGATCAAACTGAAATTTTTTTCGGGTAATCAGTCGATTAATTTTAGGTTTGATCGGTTAACGATTAATGATTTTTTCAAACTTCAATTATAGGTTAATTCGGTCGGTTAATCGAATTAACTGATTTTTTTTAATATTTAATATATTATTTATATATTACATAGCCTTAAAAGTGTTTAAATAATATATTTTAAATATTAAATATTAAATATTTTACATATGTTTTATTTATATATATACAGAAACAGAATATGTTGAGTCTTAAGTCAATGGTACACATATAAATAATATATATTAAATATTATTTAATAATATATAAATAATATTTATAAATTTACTCCCAAAACGAGCTAACTTTCAACGAAGCTACCCTACTTACAGAAACACAATATATATAACTTTCAACGACGTTATATATGTCTACCATTGAGTTAAGACAACATATTGTGTTTCTGTATGTAGGTAACTTCGTTGAACGTTAGCTTATTTAGGGAGTAAATTGGAATCAGAAAATAACATTCAATTTATATATTTTCCTTCCTTAATACTGGTAACATACATATTTAATATTGTCTAGTTAAGAAATTATAAATAGAACGTATGTATATGTTTTGGAATCCTTTATTTGGGATAGAAGCTATATCTATATGCTGTAATTTGGCACCTTCCACATGGTCTTTTACAAAACTATTTCAATAACTCAACTAACACTTGTTAAAATTTTCAAAGACAAGAAACACTATGCATGAAGTAGATAAAAGATCAACGTCGAAATGAATTCTCATGCAAGAACTTTTCCTTCCATCAAAGCATAAAAAAATACTTGAAATTTAAAGTTTTCAATGTCTAACACTATTAAATCAGTACAGAATAACCTAAACTACTTTCCATAAGCAAAGGGCAAAACAGTGTAGCCCACCATCTTCCAACTGCATTCAAAATTATAGGGGGAAACACAATCTTATTACAGTTCTGCTCCAGTGGCTAATAGATCCAAAGGAATCACGGTTTCGGGGAAATCTGTTCTTGGTCCTGATAGGGAGTAATATGCGACGAGTACATGAGTCGGATCCTCAACCACACCAGGCACTCCGACCTGATCAGTCATAACTATTCGTCTAGCAGGAACTAGCTCAATATTCCAAAAGGGACGAGCCATTGCTAACAGATCGCGACTGGAATCCGATGCCCTATAGCCTTACACCCACAAGTACCTCAAAGAAGTTAATTGCATCACAAAAGCTGCTAGTGCACGCTCAATGAAACAACAACCCCTCACTTCTAGTTTCTGCAAGCTAGGGCATCCCCTTGAGAACTCCAAAAGCCTGGTATCGGATCCCCCAACAGATCCCAGAAGCATCCATCTTACCTTTGGACTATATTGACCAATATAACCCAGTCCCACATCAGTTAAACCACCAGGTCGGAGATACAGAGCAAATCTTCTAAGCTTTTCACAGCCCCTCAATAGATCTCGTACTCCATTCTCAAGAGGCAAATCTGTTATCCTTTCTTCTTTTTCAAGCAAAACCAGACAGAAATCACACAGATTTTTTGAGTATGTCCCAATGTACCGTAATGAAGCATTGGTGATGTCAGATACATAAACAGCCAAGTATTCCAATTCAAGGCATCCCTTAGCTAAAACCATTAATCCTCTTTGCGAAACAACACTTTCTTCATCCTCCATTCCCTCATCAGCACTCGATTCTATGCCTCTTTAGTCTCTTACATCTTCGAGCGAGAACTTCTAATCCTCTATCTCCTATAACATTCCTAGTCTGTCCATCCAAAAAATTCATTTAATAAGAACTGATTAAAGATTCAAATAAAGCATAACAAAATCTCCATAATTCCTTGACATTTCACACAATCCAACAATTTCCAAGACCACTTTTGACCATTTCGTACATTCAACTACTGAAATCTCAATGCCATAAACCTTGACACACACACTAAGGTTGCTAATATTCAAGAACATACTATTATCCTAAAGCATGAAAAAAAAAGCTCAGAAAGTAAGGTCCAAAGTGTCTGTAATGATGAACCACATTTTGGAAAACATCTCAATAAAGAAAAATAACATAAATAATAAAAGCTACACTTTAAAAGGAAACTAAAATTTCCAGTTGAAACCCCAAAAAGTTCAGCCAGAATCCCAGAACAAAAAATAATAAAATTAGAGATGCAATTCCAAGAAAACAGTGCAGAAAAATAGTTAAGACACGGTTTTGTGACTTTACCTCGAGAACCTCTAAGTTGGGGCATTGACCGTCTTTCTCAATAATTGAACTCTCTTTACTGCAAGCTCATGAAGCCATTGACCGTCTTTCTTACTAATTGAACTCTCTTCTAAGAACAGGGTTCTTAATTGCCTGAGAAAACATATAAAGATTTGAGTCATACACAAGGATTTAAAAGGCGTATAAATTGACAAGTGCATCTACCATTGCCCCCAAAACAAAAATCAGTGATCTTAGATGTAGATTGTTGAGAAGAACATGCATAATCCCATTAAGCAAGAAATAATTACATTTACATGTAGAAATATGTCACGATTGCAAGAGAAGACCAGGACGAGAAGATTAGAATTGAAGCGAAAGAATTGGGGGAAATGGACGAAGAATTAGAGATTGAGAGAAAAGGGATAAGGGAACTAGGGATTTTAATTCCTAATGAGCAGGCTGAAGGAAATTACCTGGAGCTGGAGCAGAAGAAGAGTTGGGCAGAGGAGATGGGCTCAGATGTGGATCCAGTCAACAGCCCAAAGGAGGAAAAATATCCAACTGCAAGGAGTTTGTTAGAGAGTTAGTTATACAGTTGTCCCTTTCTTATTTGTTATAGTACATTGTAATCAAATAAAACTGTGTACTAGGGAATGGGAAATTCACCTGATGAATGAAATCTCTTTTCTGTAATCTTTCTGCTTTTCTTCTTCTAAAACCTTCCTTCGATTTTTTCCTTCTCTATTCTCCTCAATTCATAACAAATTGGCATGAGTTCGAAGCAGACCTATGTCATCGATTTAGTGATATGCAGTATGCAGATGTCATAGAAGAATTTAGTAAGTTAATTCAAAAAGGAACGGTGGAAGAATACCAAGTGAGGTTTGAAGAGGTGAAACCTTTCATTCTAATGCAGAATCCAACCTTGGGGGAGGAATTTTTTGTCCATTTTCATAAGTGGACTGAAGGAGGAGTTGAAACATAGGGTCAAAGCTCTCAACCCTAAAGAGATAATTGAAGCTTGTAGATAGGTAAAATTATATGAGATTTCAATGGAGTTTGAAAGCAAAAGACAGAAACATAACTCAAGATTCCCACTCTATTCCACCCAAACCAATTTTAACAAACCTGCTGCTATTCCAACAAACAAGAAAGTTCTACCAAATCCTCCCAACAAGAACAATTTGCTGGAGTATCGCAGTTTGAATAATTTGTGTTACAAATGTGGTGAACGATTTCAACCAGGTCACCAATGCAAGTTAAGACAATTGAATGCTATGGAGGACTTGGATAACCAAGAAGAAGAAGCCATACCGGAAGAAGTTTTGGGAGATTCAAAGGATACAAACGAGAATCTGGAAATTTCAGTCAATGCTCTCACAGGTAGCATCGGGTATTCTACAATTCGAATTCAAGGCTTGGTCAAGGGCAAACCTCTCAATATTCTTATTGACAGTGGTAACACACACAACTTTATCACTCCTAAATGGGCTAAAGCTGGTATTGAGTTAGTTTCAACTCAACCACTAGCTATTACAGTTGCTAATGGTGAGAAATTATTTAGTTCAACTAAAAGCAATCAGTTATGTTGGATTATGCAAGGCCATCAATTTTTTCATGATTTTCGGGTACCCAATCTAGGAGGCAGAGATATGGTTCTTGGAGTCGATTGGATGTGCAAATATAACCCAATCCTTATGGATTTTAATGCCATGACTATTGCTTTCGAGAAGGAGGGACAACAATTATCTATTCAAGGGCATCAAACACCATTCATTATGAAAACAGTTTCTAATGACAAAACTGCTAAGGATCTAGATTTATTAGGGGAAATTTATTTGCTAACTATGGAAACTGATGAAAAGCAGGTACCTAATGAGCTACAACCACAGTTAGCAGAATTTGCATGAGTTTTTGAGGAACCTAAAGGATTACCTCCTAAAACAGTACATGATCATTCCATTACACTTAAACCGGGTGCAGCTTCGGTCAATTTGCGACCTTATAGATCAGCATATTTTTCTAAATTAGACTTAAGGTCTGGCTATTGGCAGATTCGAATTCAGCCTACAAATATCTACAAAACTGTCTTTCGCGCACTCATCATGGACATTTTGAATTTAAGGTAATGCCCTTTGGTCTTACCAATGCTCCTGCTATGTTTCAATCTCTTATGAATGATCTATTCACTCCCTATTTGAGAAAGTTTGTTCTAGTATTTTTTGATGATATATTATATTAGTGTACAACACTACATTGTCTGCTCATACACTACACTTGAGAAAAGTTTTGGAAATATTGACACAACATCAACTTTATGCTAAGAGGAGTAAATGCTACTTTGGCCAGTAACAAGTGGAATATTTAGGCCATATTATTACTGCTCAAGGGGTTTCCACTGATCCATCAAAAATTGTTGCCATGAAAAATTGGCTAATTCCTCAAAATTTAAAATCTCTTAGGGGATTCTTGGGGTTAACAGGCTATTATAGAAGGTTCATCAAAGACTATGGTGCAATTAGTCGCCCACTTACAATGATGTTAAAAAAAGAAGGTTTTAAATGGACTCTTACAGCATTGACAACCTTTAATCAATTGAAGGAAGTAATGTGTAAGGCTTCTGTTTTGGCTCTTCCTGATTTTACTAAAGAGTTTTGTTTAGAAACTGATGCAAGCTCAGAAGGTATAGGGGTTGTTTTGTCCCAAGGAGATCGTTCTTTGGCCTACCTTAGCAAAGCTTTAATCCCTAAAAACATGGACCTTTCTATCAATGAGAAGGAATATATGGCTATTCTTTTGGTAGTTTCGAAATGGCGACATTATCTTGAGTGTGGTCCATTTATTATTAAAACTGACCACGAGCCTTTGAAGTATTTGTTAGAACAGAAACTCACAACAACAATTCAGAAGAAAGGATTGACCAAATTGTTGGGTTTGGACTACAAAATTCAATACAGAAAAGGTCGTACTAATGTTGTGGCTGATGCTTTGTCAAGACAATTTCTGCAGATGGGTGAGTGTAAACAAATGAGTGCAATGATTATCATCCCAACTTGGGTTAAGGACATTGAACAAGGTTATGAAAATGATGCTGATGCAAAAGAATGTATTCGAGCACTAACTATTAACACTGCTAGTGTTCCAAATTGGAAGTATTCAAAAGGTGTTTTGCGTTACAAAAACAGAGTTTATGTGGGAGAATCCGGTGCTTTACGGTTGAAGATCCTACAAATTTTACATGACACTCCTCATGGAGGGCATTCGGGTATTCAAGCTACATACCAGCGGGTGAAGGCTTATTTTTATTGGCCTAAACTTAAAAGCATGGTTTCTAATTATGTATAACAATGTGAAGTCTGCCAACGCACTAAGGTAGAGCATGTGGCTAAACCTGGGCTGCTACAACCAATTCCTCAACAAGCATGAGAGGTGATAACTATGGATTTTATTGGAGGTTTACCTAATTCTTTACATAAGAATTGCATTTTGGTGGTAGTGGATAAACTGACTAAATATGCTCATTTTTAGCACTTTCTCATTCCTATACTGTGATGGAAGTAGCTAAATTATATTTAGATCAGATATATAAGCTTAATGGTCAACCTATGATGGCCATTTCAGATCGTGACAAGACCTTCACTAGTCTTTTCTGGAAAGAACTAATGAAGCAGTTGGGAACCAGCACACTCTTTAGTACAGCTTACCATCCTGAGACGGATGGTCAAGCTGAGAGAGTGAATAAGTTCCTTGAGCAGTACTTAAGAGGTTTGTGTTTTCTAAAACTTACACAATGGGCAAGATGGTTGCCTCATGCCGAATGGTGGTACAATACAAACTATCACTCAACACTTAAAATTACCCCTTTTGAGGCACTCTATGGTTATAAACCTCCTACAATGCTATGGTGTTCTGAATCTAATGTAAACAGTGTTCAGACATTACTACAAGACAGAGAGCAGATCAGGCAAATTGTTCGAGATCAGTTACAGTAAGCACAAAATCGTATGAAACAATAAGCTGATAAAAATCGCAGTGAAAGGACAGTTAATGTGGAAGAAGAGGTGCACCTGAAATTGCAACCATATCGGCAGACTTCCCTAGCAATCAGAAAAAACTTGAAGTTAGAAGCCCGTTTTTATGGTCCTTACAAGATTTTGCAAAAGATTGGTGAGGTTGCTTATAAATTAGACTTACCAGAGACTGCTCGAATCCACCCTGTTTTCCATGTCAGTCTCTTGTAGCGAAAACTGGGGGAAAAGACAGTAGCTTCATTAGAACCTCCTCAAGTAGTAAATGATGGCCAATTGAAAGTCTTTCCTGAAAAGATTTTAAGCAAACGAATTGTAAAACGAGATAACCGTGATGTTACTCAATTATTGGTTCGATGGACGAAATTGAGTTCTGAAAACGATACCTGAAAAGATTATACAGTCTTGCGCGCCCAGTTTCTTGAATTCGATCCTTGGGGACAAGGATCTGCTGATGGAGGGGTTTTGTCACGATTGCAAGAGAAGACTAGGACAAGGAGATTAGAATTGAAGCGAGAGAATTAGGGGAAATGGACGAAGAATTAGGGATTGAGAGAAAAGGGATAAGGAAATTAGGGATTTTAATTCCTAATGAGCAGGCTGAAGGAAATTACCTGGAGCTGGAGCAGAAGAAGAGTTGGGCAGAGGAGATGGGCTCAGACGTGGATCCAATCAACAGCCCAAAGGAGGAAAATATCCAGCTACAAGGAATTTGTTAGAGAGTTAGTTATACAGTTGTCCCTTTCTTATTTGCTATAGTACATTGTAATCAAATAAAATTGTGTACTAGGGAATGAGAAATTCACATGATGAATGAGTGAAATCTCTTTTCTATAATCTTTCTGCTTTTCTTTTTCTAAAACCTTCCTTCCTTTGATTTTTCCTTCTCTATTCTCCAAAATTCATAACAAAATAGTACTAAAAAACTACAGCAATGTGATCCTTAGTCAATATAGTATTCTATTTCCAACAAGCAGCAAAATGTTGTCGGATATATTCACAGAGGAGAAAATCATTCAAGTAAATTTACTAAACAAATGAAAGTGTACCACATGACCAAATTATCCATAGTTGTTTCTTCTCTGACTTTGACCATTTGCCTTTAACTTCAAATGATTGAATTTGAACGGTTACAAATAGAAGCTATTGAGCTTGCACATATGTTTCATAAAACGAAAACACTAAGACAAATATACCTTACAAAGTTACAATTCAACTCAACCAAACTCAAGTCAGCTAAGCTAAGCTTTAACACCCAATTGGTAGGAAGTTACTAAATCAATCCCTTAACTCAATCCTGATTCCACTGAGTTCAATCCATATCTGATAATTTCTTTCTAAATATGTCGAATTAAAAAACGAATTTAATCGAACTTACCAAACAAAATTAACATTTTCAGGGTTAACAATTTCACAAAAACACAATTCCACTAACTTTAAAGGGGAAAAAAACTTACCGGCAAATGAGGCCAACGTGCAAAAGACCATCAGTAGAAAAACCGGAGCATTTATCAAGCTTCAAAACCTGTAAAACCCTCCCTCTAGAGCTAGCCAAAACCTCCAGATCCGAATCTTTAACAATCATCCTTCTGAAATGCACGGATTTCAGGCCATTGAAATTCTCCGCGATTTCATTCACCCACGGCGTAACGTAACCACCCCAATCTTCAGGTATCAAATTAAACATCGCCGCCCCAGGATTACCTTTCAATTTCAACGATTCCTAGTGAGGAAACCGACGCCTCAACCTATCGGGACTAGTCGTGTAACAAAGCGCGATGGTTAAGTGCTTACGAATCAACGCGTCGAGCTCGTACCACCGCCGACAAACCAGAGAAACGGCGTCGCGGTCTTTCGGCTCGTCGATGTACGGCATCACGCAGCCTAATACGATGTCGGACATATCAGGCAGTGACGTCATCTCTTTGTTCACCTTGTTATCATTATGATCCATCCAACAAAGCAAATCAGTTCAGATCTTTTCGGAAAAAGATAAAGACGTTTTTTTAAATTGAAACGGACAAAAACCCAATGGATCGATCCGAGTAAGAAGGTAAAACGTGCTTTTTTGAGAGCTTTGCTTTAACGTTTTACGGAAGTAGTGAAATAGAAATAACGGTAAGGTCCGAAACGAGACGAAATTCAAGGAATCGGATCAAACTTCATTTTTATAGTTTTCAAGTCGATTGAATCTCAATAATACTCGAATTTGACTCGACTAGTTTATCATCTTATTAATATTATCAATTCATTACATTTTAGTCACTTATATTATTGATTTATTATATTTTGGTCATTTATATTATCGATTCATTATATTTTGGTCATTAGGCTGTTAATTCCTGTTAGTTTATTTACGTGACATGTTAGTAAAAATGGTTAAATTTTAATTTGACCTTTGAATTTTAGATAAAATATTAATTTAATTCTAAACTTTAGATAAAATAAACTTCTAAATTTTAGACGAAATATGAATTTGACCTATGAAATCTAGTCAAAGTCTTCATTTTTGACTGCATTCATCACTGTTGTCAGTCACTATCGACCGTCATTGACAAAAACTGATAGACTCAAACTTTTCAATTCACTCCTTTCTAACATCCTGGATACGAATTTTGTGTTTGTTTTACCAGAAAAAATCTCAAATTTCACAAACATAGTCTAGAAGCCTTCAAATTCCTTTAAAAATAAATTATGATAATAAATTTATCATTATATTCCTTTAAAAAAAGGGATAACAAAAAACTAAATCTATATCATAATATAAATATATATCATAATAAGGGTACATATTTTTGAATACAGATATTATTTGATTTGAAAATCATATCAATAAAATTGCGATCAGAAAAAAAATGATATATATATATTCAATTATTCACCTATAATAAACCATTAAACATTTTAATTCTTAAATCCAACGTTCAAGAAATTATATATATATATATATATTCATAATAAATAATTAAATATCTTAATTTTTAAATCACATACCAGCCTTGTACACTTGAAAATGAGATACTGTACGATGCGTAACCATTGTACATAAAAATTAAAATATGTTGGTGCCTTAGTTTGAGAAATTAAAATTTGGGTCATTTACGAGGGATGTATATTAGGTCAACTTTTTTTTAGCATATATATATTTTTGAATACAAATGGTCGATAAATCATAAGCTAATTGCCCAATGCCTCCATGTGCCTATCGTTCTCGAGCTTATCTTTCACAGCTACAGGCGGGTCTTGGAACCAGTGAGTTTTGAACAGAAGGGTACACACCATCTTCGCCAGGCCATCAGCGACTGTATTTTTTATCCTTCGGGACATGGCCGAACCGTAGACTCCACTCCTGTTATAGTAATCGAAAGACATGTAGTACCCTCGTTGATATTCTTTCCATCGATTTTCCTTGTATTAATAATTTGATCACCTCTCTACAACCCATTTCAACGATTATGTTCCACAATAAGAGCTGCCAGGCGGTCACGAGTCCAACCACTATTCCCTATAGTTTCGCGTCCAACACCGATCGAGCATCGACCGATAGCTTTGGTGAATCCCATAATCCGGTATCCATTATAGTCACGCAAGGCTCCTCCACATGAGGTCTCCCCCGACTCCAACTTACGAGCACCGTTCGAGTTGAGCTTATACCATCCAGTTGGTGGCGGTTCCCATTGGAATTGTTACCTTCTCGTATCCCTTGGTTATTTCGTCTTAATTGTCGTCAACTTAATGCATGTGAGGCTTCCATTTGCATTCTTATTCCCGAGTGTAGGACGCTCTCGGTTTCGAAAAATTCTGGGTCGAAAATAAACTTATTCCGGCGTGTTCACAAGCTCCATATAATCGACCCAAATGTGAGATCCCACTCTTCAACTGTTACTGGAAAATGGCTAGGCTTTTTCAAATTGCTGATGATCCAGTCTTTCATGGATATCCTATAAAACTCATCCAACTTTTAAGGCTTAACTATTTCATTCCAAGTGGATCTAGCTATCACACATTCACGAAAAATGTGTGACGTTGTCTCCATCAAAGCGCCGCGGCATGAACAAGACGTATTGTCTGAAGAATGATGTCGTACCTGTTCTACATTCTTCATTTCACGATCTTTACAAATCAACCACATTAGCAATCCCTATAAGCTACGATCCCTTTCCAGAGTTGTGATTCTACCTCCCCAATAGGTTCCAATCGATTTCGAAGAGCACTCTTGAGCGAGAATTGTTTATTTTATTCCCATCTTCATAACGGTCGGTCGTCCCTATCATTGCATCGAGGTGGTCTCACAACCGTAAGGCTCAACAATGCTTTTTATGGGAGGTAGTCTCAAAGGAGACGCCATCTCCAATTACCATCTACTCCAACCATTTCTTGAACTGAAACGGTGTGATCAGCTGGTATCGTTTCCCCAATTTTGATGTTAATTAAAGGTCCGAGATCCCCTAACCAAACATCTCTCCAAAAATCAATAGTTTTGCCATTACTTAAATATACTCCATGTAATACCTTCGCGGACCTCATTCCAAACTGCAGTAATACCCTTCCACTGTCTGGAGCTTCCTTGTCGCCCTATACTCTCTGGTAACAACTCTCAGGTTTTGTACTTGGTTCTTAAAACTCTAGCCCATATTTGATTTGAGTTCGAGACTAATCGATACCCCATTTTCATAAGGTAAGCTTCATTCCTATCGTTCATATGCCAATACCTCCATTCTCAATCGATTTTTTGACCTCTTGCTAGCCGATGAGATTTTGTCCACGTCGTTCATCCGTATGTCCCCAAATAAATCCCCCGGATAATTTTCTTAATTTCATCGTAGGCGCCTTTGGGTAAGAAGCATGTTTGCATTGCATATGTAAGTAGGGTAGCAAGTACTTATTTCACCAATACAATTCGCCTCGCTAATGTTAGGGACTTTGTTGTCCATCCGAACAATCGGTCCTTGATTCATTGTACTAAGTAAGCGTAAGTTCCCCGCGTCACACGTCGATGGAGTGGTGGAACCCTGAGATATTTCCCAAGATCCTCGACTCGAGAAAACTAAAATCCTGCACTTATATATCATACAGTGTGTCATCTACATTTTTTGAGAAGTAGATATTTGTTTTTGTGAGACTTACTTTATGCCCAGAACTATTGTAGAAGTCTCAAAGCACCCTCTGAATAACGTTAAGTTGTGTTAGGGAAGCTTCCGCAAATAAGATCAAATCACCCGCAAAGAACATGTGGGATAAACCCGAGCCATCTTTCATTAACTTGATCGGTTTCCATTCACTATTATCCAACTTTGATTGAATAGCATGTGCCAATCTTTTCATGCATAACACTCTCCCTGTCGGATTCATCTCGATGGTTTAAATGGCTCTGAAGGGGAACCATTCCACAATACTTGAGTTGAAACGGTCCACACACAACTCATGATTAAATTTATTAAGTTATTCGGACAGCCCACGTCTGAGAGAGTATCATTAATAAAGGACCACTCAATTCTATCATATATTTTCTTGAGGTCTATTTTAATCACTATCCACCCTACCATGCAGGGGGTGGAGCATAGTGAGGGCCAAAGGGCCCCGGCCCCTGTTAAATTTGTATATTTAATATAATTTTGATCTAATAGTATATTAGTTCATGTAAAAATAAAATTTTTAAATTAAAAATATAAAAAAATTATTAAATATTTAATCAAGTAAGACCGAACTAAAGAAGGATAATCTTGTGTTCTCAAAATTTTTAGTCTAATAACAATTTAGGTCATTGTAAGTCTAAATATTACATAAATTAAGTGTTATTTTGTGAATTTTGAATTTTTTTTCTTCTTCTTCATATTTTGTTTTATAAATCTATGATGAATACATGGTAATATATGTACAAAGACTCAATTATTTAACAATGAACGCTCGTATCCTTACGTGAGTAGAGCTCGAACTCGAGACCTCAAGGATAATAATAATCCCTTAATCACTAAGGTTATTTAGTTCATACTAAATTTTAAGTTTAAATACTTAATAAGTCTTTTATATATTTTTTAAATAGTTTAATATTTCGACCTCGGTAATATTTAGTTCATATTCCATCCCAACTACCATGCCTTTTTTCCTTCGCATTGAATGCACTACTTCTTGGGCAATAACTATGTTGTCAGTGATATTTCAGCTTAGAAGGAAACTAGTTTGATTTTCAGAGATCAATCATGGCAATAATGGTTTTAGGCGGTTCACAATAAGTTTTGTTACTTCTTTGTAAAGTACCATGCATAAACTAATCGGACTAAATTCTGCCAGGCTTTTCGGTGTCTCCACTTTTAGAATTATACCGAACAAAGTACAATTATGCTAGAGAAATTAGAGAAATTAGAGAGTTTTCTTGAAAGTTGCTTTCTCCTTTTTTATCAAGAGAGAATTCTCATTGTTTTCTCCTTGTTAGATCGAGAGAAGTTGTAATTCATATTTTCTCATAGTGAAATTCTTCTACCATTGCCCGTGGTTTTTACCCTATATTATTTAGGGATTTTCTACGTAAAATTTGTGTCTTCTTTATCTTCATTTTTATTTTCTCAAATTATCAATTGCGATTTTGCTCTATCCGATAGTCGTATTATGCAACAATTGGTATTAAGAGCCAAATTTGAGTGTGTAATATCTACTTATTGTGTTTGTTGTTGCCACCAAAAGGTGGATCCTCCAACATAAGAAAGTAAGAAGGTATTACCTATTATTTGAAGGTTCCAGAAAACTATTCACGATAGTGAAATAGTGGGAGCTATCGGTAATAGAAGCTATGGCAACAAAATTTGATATTGAAAAGTTCAATTAGAGAAATTTCTTATTGTGAAAATTGAAGATGAAGACCATCCTGAGGAAAGACGGTTGTCTAGCAGCTAATAGTGAAAGGCCGGTAGATTTCACAGATGACAATAAATAGATCGAAATGGACGGGAATGCTATGGAAAACTTTCATCTAGCATTAGCAGATGAAGTATTGTCAAGCATCGAGAAGAAGAAGACAACTAAGGAGATATGTGATCATCTCACCAAGCTTTACGATGCCACATCGTTGCATAATAAAATTTTCCTTAAGAGGAAATTGTACACTCTCCGTATACCAGAATTTACTTCAGTGACGGAGCACTTAATCACATTGAACACTTTATTTTCTCAGCTTAAATCCTTAAGATGTACAATAGGGGAACAAGAACGTGTTGAACTTCTACTTCAAAGTTTACCTGATTCGTATGATCAACTCATCATCAACTTGACAAACAATAATGTCACAAATCTAGTCTTCGATGATGTTGCAGCTGCTTTTCTACAAGAAGAAAATCGGTACAAGAGCAAGGAAGACAGACAAGTAAATCTGCAACAAGCAGAAGCGTTGACAACGATGAGAGGGAGATCAACAGAACGTGACCAAAGCAGCAATCACAAACATGATAGATCAAAGTCGAGAAGCAAAAAAAATTTAATGTGCTATAACTATAGAAAGAAAATTGCAGATATATGCCTCATTGATTCGGGAGCAACATATCACATGATCTCAAGAAGAGAATGGTTCCATCATTATGAACCTGTCTCAGGAGGATCTCTGTATAGTTATAACGATCCTGCCTTAGAGAATGTTGGAGTGAGAACCATCAAATTGAAGATGTATGATGGAACAATTAAAGTTGTTCGAGATGTGCGACACGTGAAAGGCCTGAAGAAAAATTTATTATTTTATGGATTGTTGGATAATAATGCAAGAAAGATTGAAACACAGAAAAGAATCATGAAGGAGTTCCGTGGAGCGCTTGTGGTGATGAAAGGGGAAAAGATAGCAACAAACTTGTACATGCTGAAGAGAGAGACTTTGCTAGAAGCAGAAGCCTCTGTTGCCTCATGTAGTTCAAATTCTGCAATGCTATGACATCAGAAACTTGGACACATGTTAGAACAAGGAATGAAAGTCCTTGTGGAGCAAAAGCTACTTCCAGGCTTAACAAATGTATCACTTACTTTGTGTGAGCATTACATAGCAAGTAAGCAGTACCGGTTGAAATTCAACACGTCAAATTTTAGAGGCAAAAATGTTCTAGAATTGGTTCATTTTGACGTATGCCAAGCACCAATTACATCCCTAGGCGGAGAAAAATACTTTATCTTGTTTATTGATGACTACTCCAAGAGATGTTAGGTGTACCATATTAAGAAGAAGTCAGATGTGTTTTCAACTTTCAAAACCTTCAAAGCGCTGGTGGAACTTGATTTTGGAAATAAGATCAAGTGTTTCAGAACAGATAATGGAGGAGAATACACAAGTGAAGAATTTGATGACTTTTACAGGAAAGAAGACATCAAATGATAGTTCACAGTGACGAATGTCGTAACCGGTTTTCGCCCGGGCACGAATTTTTTACTTGGTGGGAAAAATAATGTGAATAAAAAATGATTTTGATTTAAAAATATTTTGGGAGTCGCCATTGACCTTTTTGGGTTAGGTAGATCAAATAGTTAAAAATTACCTTTTAAAAGAGTTTTTTAAGAAAACATCAATTAAAAGATAAACTGATCTGTGTTTAACCAAAAATTCGTTCTTTTTAGAAATAAAAAGGGATTCGTGATCGGTTACGTTTAGGGAATGATTAACACCCCTACAACGCCCAAAACTGGTACTTATTAATTATAAATTGTCTCTATTATTGAAAATTTAAAAGTTCAAAAATATATTTAATTCATAATTCTGTAAAGTTTATTAATATAATTTTAAGATAATATATTAATATATATATTTTATTAAACAAGATATTTATTTATTTAGAAATATCAGAAAAGGGCTTCTAGGTGCTTTAAGACAACTCTTTTCTTAATATTAAAAAATAGATAAATTTTAATAGAAAATAATATAAAAACATATTTATATTAAAATATTATTTTTTATTTAAAAATATCAAAAAATGGATATCCAGTTGCTTTAAGATTGTCATTTCTTAATATTGATAAATATATATTAAAATATGATTGAAATGATTTAAAAATAATATATTAAATTTATAAATAGGATTTTCATAAAATAAATAAATATTATTTATATATATTTATAAGACTTAGATAAATATTATTTATATATATATATATTGACATAAATAATAAATAATAATAGTAATACTAATGATAAATATATATAATCATAAATATATGAAAGTAAAATATGATTAATAAAATTAAAACATAGTATTAAAATGTAAAAAGTAAATAAAGGTTGTAAAATAAATGAAAATATTAATACTAGGGACTAAATTATAATCTAATAAAATTAAATACCTAATTAATTATTTAAAAATACAGGGATTAGATAAGCTATTTTATCAATTTATTAATTTAGGGACTAAAATAAAATTATATAAAACATCAGTTATTAAATGTAAAATATTAAAATTCGCATACCTAAATCGAATTATTAAAAATATATGTATTAATAGTGTAGTTTGATCTAATTAATTATTAGGGATCAAAATAAAAGTAATTAAAATTACCAGGGACTAAATAAAGTTTTTATCCTAAAATATATAAATACTGGCAGGGACTAAATTATAAATTAATAAAGTTAGAAGACTGTATTAAAACATATTAAAATTGATTTCAATGACTAAATTGAGTACATTACAAACTTAGAAGGGTTACGGAAAGGGTTTTACACTTTACCAAATTACACATAGACCCCTCCCCCAAAACGACGTCATTCAGGGAGGGGTTTTAAGCCCAAAAACCGGCCTAAAATGGTCGGTCTCCCTCATTTCTTTGTTTTGCTTCTCTCTCTAAAGAGAGAGAAGCTCTACCTTCTCTCTACAAATTCCCTCACCGGAGGGATAAGGCCACCGGACGGCCACCATGCTCCGGCTCCGATTCCCGCCGCCGGCCACCATTCACGGTGGTCGGAGTTTGGAAAAATAGCCTAAATCGATCCTCTGTTTCCCCTAAACCCAAATCTAGTTTCTTTTTCTCCTAAAACTCTTTCAATAGACGTAGATCTAAACAAAAACCGAAGGTTTACCTCGGTTTACAAAAGTTTCCGGTGACGTTTGGTATCTCGGGGGTAAGTTATTCTCTTCTCTGTTTTTATTTTCGATTGTTGATGTTTGTTGTGTTCTCGTTGCTTCTCTGTTCTCCTTTGTTGTTCCCCCACTCTTCTGCGTGGCTCTCTTTTTTCTTGTCGTTGCTGTCTCTTGTCTCTGTCTTGCAGGGAACGGTGGCTTTTATAGCCATCTCGGTGCTCCTCTTCGGACTGGTTAAAGAATGTAAGCCTCGGTGAGTCACCAAAGCTAGGCTAGTGACTCACTGTAGGGATGGTCGTGGGATGCCATCTGGCGTTCTAGAATTCTCATTTGGTGTCGTGGTAACGACGGCGGTGTGGCAGCAGCTGAAGCGTCAATGTGGAGGTCGCGGCGGCTGGCCTTCTGGAAGATTGAGGTGGCTGGGAGCTAGGGTTTAGAAAACCCTAGTTGAAACTCTAAATTAGTTTAGGGTTTCAGTTGGGCCATCTGGTTGGGCTTCCAGATTTGTAATTGGGCCCCGATTTTAGCCTGTTTGTAATAATAATAATTTTAATAATAATAATAATAATAAATAAAATAATAATAATAATAACAATAAAAAATTGGGTAAAAAATTAGTATCTTCAGCTGCCCCTCTTTGCTCATTCTTGTGTTAACAAGAATAGGGCAAAGACGAAAAGATAATAAATTTTTTTATCCATTTAACTTCACTTGATTATGATGGCAATGTTGAATAATTTCTTCTTTGGGATTAGTTCTTCTAATTATGAACTTTTCCACTGGGGATGACAATTTATCTCCTTCTGTGATGTAATCTAGCAAAGGTTGAACAAGTTCTTCTCATTATGAACTTCTTCTTCTTCAGATGAGTTCTTCTCATTATGAACTCCTTCTGGAAATGTTGATCTTTAAAAGAGGGGTTATTAATTTGGTTTCATATGTGATGAATTATGGCAAGGTTGAACAAATTCTTCTCATTATGAACTTCTTCTTCCTCTTCAAATGAGTTCTTCTTATTATGAACACTTCTGGAAATGTTGATGATGATATATCTCCTTCTGTGACAAAGTCATGTAAAAGGTCGAACAAGCTCTTCTCATTATGAACTTTTTTCTTCTTTCTTCAAAAGAGTTCTTTTCATTATGAACTTTCTATGGAAAAGTTGATCCATCAAGTGATGAATTTAAGCAAAAGGTTGAACAAATTCTTCTCATTATGAATTTCTTCTTCCTATTCAGACAAGTTCTTCTCATTATGAACTTTCTCTGGAAATGTTGATCCATCAAGTGATGAATTCGAGCAAAAGGTTAAACAAGTTCTTCTCATTATGAACTTCTTCTTCCTTCTTCAGATGAGTTCTTCTCATTATGAACACTTCTGGAAATGTTGATCCATCAAGTGATGGATTTGAGCAAAAGGTTAAACAAATTCTTCTCATTATGAATTTCTTTATTCCTTCTTCAGATGAGTTCTTCTCATTATGAACTCGTCTAGAAATATTGATCCATCAAGTGATGGATTTAAATCTTTGCTAAAATCTTTGAAGTTCCTGTAAAATATTCAACATGGATAAAATGAATGAAAATGCACCTATTTTTACAAATGCCTAAATATGATGCATGAATGTTAAGTTCATCTTTATTTGATTTCAAAGTGGTGAACTCAGTCTTCCTTCACTTTGGTCAAAATTTCATTTCAAACTGGCATTTTTGATTTGGAAGAGCAATCTTTGTGTCTTCATTGCTTTATTTGCATCAAAGTCTCAGAAGAAAATGTTTCATTTATGGAACTTTTGTCGTAGTCAGAACTATGACCTTGATGCACCATTTTGTCTTGGATAAAACCAACTTTCTCTGCTTGGACTTGTGCAGAAATTCAATAAAGCTTTCATCTTTGAAAAGAGAATATATCATCTTTGAAGAGTATAGATGTATATATGTCAAACTCTGCAGAGATTAATTAGGAGAGTAGAGTCTATTCTGATTTGACTCTTGAAACACATCACAAGGAGGATTTATCCTAATTCCTTTCATGTCTTCACATCTAATCAGATCTCGAATAAGGCAACTTGGACCATATCATGTCGAGATGTTTAACAACAACCCGTCGTTCAACATTAGTTGGCTCCACTAGTTTCTTGTTGTTAAAATTTCTACTTCCCTTCTATGGAAAGAAATCTTCATCATATCTCACTTTTGACCTTGGGGTTGAAGAAGACAAACTTCATCATGAATCCATAAATGGAAATACCATATGATTGCAACATTGGTTCAGTACCAGAATAACTGGTTCATAAAACATTTGACAACACATTCATCATCTCATGTGGTTTCTGCTCAGATGTTTGTAAAGTATTTGACAAACATTCTTCATTTCTTGTGACTTCTGCATAGATTTCTGGTCAGTGAAGCTCTTTGCACAGTGTTCAAAGCTTTTGTATGATGTCACAAGACCACTTGAAAACAAAACTCAGTGGGAATACAAATGGAATGCTGGCATGACCAAAAAATTGGTTAAATTCACAAGATATGCTGGTGTCAAGACACTAATTGATCTTGATATCATCTCGGGCAAGGGCAAGTGTAATACTGATCACGTTTTCTTCTTTAATGAGCATTGTAAGAAATGAAAACACATCAGCTATAGGAGCCATATATAGAAAGATATCCGTGGAATTCTTGCTGCTGGGGATGAAACGCACATGATAAAACCCAAAATAGATAAAAATTCAGTTCAGCCTGGCTGGCAATGATAACCCCAGTAACATCGGGAAAGAGCAATATGTATGAGCTTCTCTCTTCAATGTCATCAAGTAAACAAAACTGATGTGAAAAACAGCTTCGTAACCTCAACAGTATGGTTGAAACTAACTGACAGAAATCTCAAAGAAATATTTTCAATTATCACCGACACATAAAAGGCCAAATTCAGAGTTCGAGGTCTCGAAGAATTGATCCTTGGATCGAATGGTCTACAAGGGGACCATCTTTATTCATGCAACCGCGATGTAGCTTAACAAAGAATACATTATCATGTGACACATGGTTTAAGAAGATTGGGTATTTGAAACCATACTTGCTGAATAAATATTTATTCAACAACAGGACCCTAATGCAACTGCCTGATGAACGAAGCAATTATGTGTAGTCAGATTAACTGTTATTGTTTCACTATTTTCATTCTTCATATTCTTTCTGTCTCATTGGAAATATTTGCTCAAGTCAATGATTTTTAACACATGATGATGTGGGCTTTCAGCATGCCCCAGCATTTGCTTCTACAGATATTCAAAATGCACCAACGTTCCTGATTCTGATTGAAAGGGGCTTTCAGCATGCCCCAACATTGGTTTCTTGTTAATCTGAGTCTTCAAAATGCCCCACATGGATCTGTCTGAAGTAACCTTCAAAATGCCCTAATATTTGCTGATACAGATGTTAAAAGTATGCTCAACATTACTTCTTGCTGAGAAGAGCCTCCAAGAATGCCCAAATATTAATATTGCTATGAGCTTTCAAAATGCCCCACCATTCTATTTATGGTTGAAATGGGCTTTCAAGATGCCTCAATATTCTGCTTCTGATTCACTCTCAATGTCGGTTTGACTGGAATATCATGATCCGAACGAGGTCCAATTTTGACAATGCACTGTTGTATGTACTTGTAGGTTTATTCATGCCCCGAATCTGTTTATCTTGAATACTCTCATTATGGTGTCACTAAACATCAGTGTTGTCAAGTAACTGGAGGAATTCTCTTCACGTTGTCACAGACTTAAGAAGCAATCAATCATTCAGACAGAAACGTCTGAGATATGTGCATCTTCTGAATGAAGTGCCCATTTTGTTTTTGGATCTGGAGGGATCTAGTCAGACAGAGTAGTATAAAATGCTTGGTAATTCATTCAAGCTGACATAATGAACCTTGTTTTTAGTGAAGGCTATTTCTGGAATATAGTTTTCTATGGGAGAGAAACCAATTTATGTGAACAGTAATCTGATGCAATAGCAAGACTACATATACAGTGGTACAGGCTTTTGAAAAATCTGCACCCATGCAACATGTTGATTCTGATAACTACTCATCTGATTATGAAGTGATCTTTCAGGATGATTTCAAAGATATTGATAGTTCTTCTGATACCTAGGAAATCCTGAATTTTGATTTTGATGAGGAGAATAAATTGTTATACTTGACGATAATGGGGTACTCAGAGGCTGAGGCTTCAATAACCATGGAGAGATGTGGTCCGGATTCATCAATTGCAGAGTTGACAGATTTTATATGTGCTACTCAAATTGCTAAAGTTGCTGACGCATTTCTTAGTAGAAGGTAGGAATTCATTATGCAATGACCCCAATGACAAGCAAAGACGAAACTTGGGCTATGATTTTTGAAAAGGAAGACGCAGAGGAAGCTTGAAAAGAAGCTTCTTAATGAAGACGATCATGCAATTCATCTTTCAATTCCAATGATTGGTTCTGGGGTTCCTACCGAACTAGATCAGATAACTCAAAGAACACTTCTAGAAGATGCTATTGGGCCTCCTTATTTCTACTATGAGAACTTGGCGCTTGCTCCAGTTGGTGTTTGGACCAAAATGTCACGGTACTTATACGATGTAGAGCCAGACTTTGTAGATTCAAAGTATTTTTGTACTACTACACGGAAAAGGTCTACATTCATAATCTTCCAATTAATAACAGATTTTCTCTTGTTCTGTTTCCTTCACGCACCATACATGATGTTTTTCTATTGACAAAGAAAATGGTGGCCTTCTTGGGATCCAAGAACAAAATTGAACTGTTTACAAACATGTACAGGAAGTGCCAAATTGACAGAGATGATCTGTAAGGCTCTTGAAGCTTATGACGATGAGCCACCTTTGAGTGTCCAGAAGTATGTTCTTGATGAGTGCCGAAAATGAAATCTGGTATAGGTTGGAAGAAATAAAGTTGTTCCACTTGAACCTAATGAGGTGGAAATGCTTCTAGGTTTCCCTAAAAACCATACACGAGGAGGAGGATTTGCTAGAGACATGTTCCCTATTGGTATCAATATCCTATCTCTTTTCTCTGGAATTAGTGATGTAGAGGTCGCCTTCTACTGTCTTCGCATACCTTTGAAAATAGATATGCAAGAACTGAATGATGATCAGTTGGAGCAATTGATGAGTAGATTTGTCGAATTCGACCTTGTTGTCGGTGGCATTCCGTGTAACAACCATACCGAAAGAAATAAACATCATCAGGATGAACTCGAGGATTTTTGTTGATGCCTTGCAATGACTGCTACAACGGCTGTCTCTTCTGTTGCTCCGAGATATATCACATTCTCATATGAAAGGTCTATAATTGTAGAATTTGTTTCAATGTCTTATTATTTGCCATAAGTTCTCAAATTCAAGTTTAACAATCTTCTGAATGACATAATGGATATAATCTTGATAAAGAAAATGATCGGCAAGGAATAAGTAGCAATGATGTATCACAGTATAACCAGAGTGTAGGTGGTAAACTTGTTCATTCCCATAATACACCTTAATGGGACTTAAGGGTAATCTTTCTTGATGGATTACTGATGATGTCACAGGAGAGCGTTACAAGTTCAATTCTCCAGACTTTATGGCTTCTTGGACCACTTACTTTCAAAAAAGTGAAATGCTTCATCATTCTGGCCTTGCTTTCTTTTTCTACAATAGAAGTAAAATAGACAACCACTTGCTTCAAGGACCTTCCTCATTTGAGACTGTCCTGTTTGAAAATGTTTTTTCTCCTTTCTTTATTGAAGAATGAAAGAATTTTGTAAAGTATTACCCCTTTAAGGTTCACAATATAATCAAATCATAAACAATGAATTTAATGAATATCAAATAAATCAACTACACTTTTAAATCATTCAAAAATCATAGTCTTATGGTAAGTGTCAAAATTATTGACTGATTTGAGGTGTAGGTTGATTTTGGTAAAGTAGGTTCTTTCAAGTTGGTTTAGTATGTCGCTTCGGGCTTCCACTAACTTGAAGAAATGGTTGTTATGCTCATCTTGTAAAGATACTTCTTGATTCTATAATCTCAGGAACGTCTTTTGGGATGTGCGGTGCTTCATTTAAGAGCATAAGATCATCTCTTATGTCGTTTTTTGCACCATTCAATATTCGAGCCGCCTTTTTAGGTTTTCAACTCGAATCCTCCTTTGGTTTCAAGATGTTATTTAAAAATTTACATCTTGAACCCCCTTTATCATTTTTTCATATCATGCATTAAAGATTTTAAAAACCAATTTTTGTAAATAAAAATCAATCTTGAGAGGCGGAATGAAATCTGAAGATATTCTCTTTCACTTAGAAATCCATGTATGATTAGAAGAGACTTTTCAGGTACGTAACGTAGGCCATGACTTATGGTTACGAAAGAAAGGGATAAAAAGGCCCAAATAAGTGTTTAAAGGTAATCAAACCAAGGATCAATTCATTCTGATGCCTTCACTTTGCCTTGCTTAACTTGGATCTTCTTTGTTGGAGATTTTTCCATCATCTGGATCCCTCTAGACTACCAAATTTTTGGATTCATTTCCATTTTCTCATATCTCCAGCATTTCTTGCTCTTCTTGTTTCTACTTGATCAACCTTGTAACTTGAGGCTCAATAAGTCACCCATCTTGATTCAATTTTTCTTTTTTTTCTTTTTTCTTTTTTCTTTTTTCTTTTTTCCTTTTTTTTTCCTTTTTCTTTTTTCCTTTTTTTTATGAGTATAGGACTTCAATTGCTTTGAGCACCTCCTTTTCCTCTTGCATTTCAAAAAGTATTTCGTTATTCTTGACTGGATTGATCTTCAAGCACTTTGTATTCGACCTACCTTGTAGTTCAAAACTCTTTTCATTTCATGAAGATTTGCCTTTGTAATTGACAATCTTTATTCCTGTGAGCAGATATCCTTCTTCTTGCCCCCTAATGTGGAGAGTGATCCTTGGTTAAGGTTGAATCAAAAAAAATATTATAGGCTCAAAAGGGGACAACAAGGGATATATATATACATATATTTGAAAGGATAAATGAAACAATGCCGTTCGTCATCTCATACATAGAAGCCTTTGTAAAAAGAATTATCCCCAGAGGGATGAATATTCAAGATTAATCTTTATTTACATGAAAATGTAATTAATGCATGACATATTTATTCGAATCAATGCATCTTTTTCTTCTTCTTTTCTTTGAGTATACCCCAATCACTCGAAATTATATTCGATAAGTTGATCCATAATGCCTCATCTCGTCTCTTTTTTTACAGGAAGATTCACGGATAATTTGAAAGTTTGGTTCTTTTGAGGTCTTTTGGTTTATGATGGTTTTGTATTTTGAAGGACAAATGTGCAACTTTTGAAGTTGTGTATATGGTGTAATTGTAGTATCATAAACCAGTAAACATATGGAGTTGGTGTCTCAAAAACAGGTAGATACATTTCTTCAAAATCTCAGCTAAATGTAGTGTCGGGATTTGGTTTTTTTGTAAGGATCAAGTAATTGGCGTTGGATAGGATATGGAAGATATAATTTTACCACTTGCCAGAGATCTATAATTCTTGAAAAAGAATATTTAATCTACTTGATATTAAAAAAATTCAAGATTAAAATTTAATTCCTTGCTCATAACCATAAAAGCAACACAAGTTTATTTATTGCACAAAAAGCGGAGAAAGGAAAAAAAAACAAGTTTAAACAAGATGCTGAAAATAGAAAAGTACTACAGTGGTAAATAACACTTCCACTTGTTTATGCATCATTACTCCTCTAATGTTGGGTGTGTAATAGGATCAGGGCCATTATCCTCATTTGCCCCCCATTTCTTGATCATTTCTTGTGTCAAGACTCCTTTGTCAACAAGCGTCTCTATTTCCTTTAACAGTGACCAAAAATTCCCTGTTGAATGTCCAGATACCCCCAAGTGAAAATTACAAAAGCTATTTTGATCATAGCAATGGGCATAAGGCTTTGGTGACACATTCACCAATCTTGGTGTAATATATTGACCTTTAACCAAATGAGGGTACAGGTCTGAGATAGATTCTTGAAACACCTTCAGAGTTTTTCTCGCTCGCAAGGCTATCACCTTCTTTGATCGTTCTGAATGACTGAATGCTCTCATGTTATCGAGGGGATTC
The DNA here is from genome assembly GCF_006381635.1 of Hibiscus syriacus. Classification (NCBI taxonomy): domain Eukaryota; kingdom Viridiplantae; phylum Streptophyta; class Magnoliopsida; order Malvales; family Malvaceae; genus Hibiscus; species Hibiscus syriacus. The sequence continues at coordinate 28,981 of NW_024062318.1, read as the reverse complement.
TGGGTGCTCATTTCAGCTATAATTAGGGTAGTGTTCACCAAACTCCTTAGATTGCCCCTTGGGACCAAATCTTGAATCTGTTTTGAATTACCATGCTCTCTAATAGGTTCTTGATCATCAGACACTATCACATCGAACTCATCATTATCATTCCCGAACCTTATTCACAGCCTTCACAGCGGGATCCTTTAAGGGTTTCTCTCCATAGAGTACAACAATTATCAGGTCCATTAGTTTTGTCATTTGCTCTTTTGAATCATTATGAGATTTTTTTTTACTTGATCAATCATCTCTTGTTGAGTCTTGATAAGTTGCTCTTGTAGTTTCTTAATTCTACCAACACTTGCTAAAATCTCATTCATGGTTCTTATCATTGTTTAGGAAGACCAAGTTAGCTCCACTTTGATTTCAGAAATTCTGTCATGGAATTCTCCACGAATTACTCCACGTTGTCATGATTAAATGCATGAAAAATATTTTGAAATAAAATGTAATTTTGAAAATATGCAAATGCAAAAATGAAAATATAAATAAAAACGTAAAAATGGAAAAAATGCAAAATGTAAATGCAAATGTAAATATGTGAATGTAACAATTAAAATACAAATTGTGCAATACAAAAGTAAACATGAAAATGCAAATATGCAAAATGCAAATGCATGTATGAAAAGGTGTTACTCAAGAGTGATCATCTTAGAACAGATTTCATTGATCGTACATCAAACAAAACTTTACATATAAGGATATCTTTCACTCCTAACTTCTCCAAAGCCCAGTTAGTTTCCATTCATGCTCAAAAAGTTGAGTCTTCAGTCTGCTTCATCTCCTTGTAAAATCAGCTAAATCTATCACTTAAGAACCATATTATTTGTCTGGACTGCAACTTCTTCCATGACATTCTCTTTCATCTTCTGTTTCATTTCTCGGAGTTGCTCATTTTCCCTTGTAAGAGAACCTTTCTGTCCAAGAAGTTCTTGAACAAGATCTTCATATATGTTGTAGTTCTTTTTTCAGCTTGGTGACCCCTGTGATCCACTCTTCTGGGTTGTTTCCTATGCCAGCATTTCGAAAGGCTTGACTGATCTTCTGAAAATCTTCATGCATGGTTTTCAGTTTTGTGCTCAATTTCTTGTTTTGGTCATTCAAGTCCTTCAAATAACATGCTTGAGCTTCATAAAAACCCCCACTACTCTGAATGCCCTGACTGATGTTCTTACCATAGACTGCTTTTGGTATCAATCTGGTAGGATCTTTGTGTAATACTTTCGGTATTAATATAACCGGTTCTCTATGTACAGAACTTCCCTCGATCCTCGTAGTTTCTTCAGGATGTCTTTCCTTGGCCGCATCATATTTTGTTTGATCATAAAACTTTTTGTCCATTTATGATTTCTTTCCAATATGATGAACAGTCTTTCTAGTAAACACCTTTTGGTTATGCCATGATCATGCAATGCAAACAAAAGAAATCAATATGAACAGATTAGAGCAATGTAACATGCATGAAAAAATAAGAAAAAAGAGAATAGTTAGTACCAACTAATGGAAAAAAATCTATCTATCAAGGTATAAATCTTAACCTCATGCTTTCTAGTTCCATGCTTTGTTTGGAAAATTTAACCTAAACGCATGATTTCTAGTTCGCATGCATTTATTCAGGAAAAAGAAAAGGAAATAAATTAAAAGCTAGAGCTTATTTCTCCTTTGTGTAGACCTACTGACAAAATTTCGGCATGGTTTCAGATCGGGAGAGTTTCTAGGGTTTATTATATGCAGGTTTTCAGTTCTAGGAGTAAAGGTACTCGAACTTTCCTTGTTGATGCCCCCTTGGGCTGTCAACCCTCAATCCTAGTCCATTACAGACTTAAGCGGATCGAGTTCAATTCGAGGGGACACATTTCTCTATGCCTGACACGGAGAATAAATTCTCACGAAGACATAGAGCATATGAACCCCGAAAGTTACTTGCTAGGTCTGACACGGAGAATAAATTCTCACGAAGACGTCGCTTTCACTCCCACTTAAAAGGGACAAGCTTGATTAGAAAGCTTATGTTATGCAGTGCAAGTGTTGTGTGTGAGGAGAAATATTCAAATAATTAAATGAAAAAATTTAATATCTGAAAATAAAGTAAAAATAAAAAATAAAAAAATATAATAAATATTATGAAAATCATAAGTAATAAAAATTTGAAAGAAAAGAATTAAAAATTAAATAAATGAATTTTTAATTTCTAATTAATAGAGACAATTTATAATTAATTTTAAAGTTTGACAGTCCCCAGCGGAGTCGCCAAGCTGTCGTAACCGGTTTTTGCCCGGGTACGAAATTTTTACTTGGCGGGAAAAATAATGTGGATAAAAAATGATTTTGATTTAAAAATGTTTTGGGAGTCGCCATTGACCTTTTTGGGTTAGGTAGATCAAATACCTAAAAATTACCTTTTAAAAGAGTTTTTTAAGAAAACATCAGTTAAAAGATAAACTGATCTGCGTTTAACCAAAAATTCGTTCTTTTTAGAAATAAAAAGGGATTTGTGGTCGGTTACGTTTAGGGAAGGATTAGCACCCCTGCAACGCCCAAAATTGGTACTTATTAATTATAAATTGTCTCTATTATTGAAAATTTAAAAGTTCAAAAATATATTTAATTCATAATTCTGTAAAGTTTATTAATATAATTTTAAGATAATATATTAATATATATATTTTATTAAACAAGATATTTATTTATTTAGAAATATCAGAAAAGGGCTTCTAGATGCTTTAAGACAACTATTTTCTTAATATTAAAAAATAATTAAATTTTAATAGAAAATAATATAAAAACAAATTTATATATTAAAATATTTTTTTTTAGAAAATATCAGAAAATGGACATCTAGTTGCTTTAAGACTGTCCTTACTTAATATTGATAAATATATATTAAAATATGATTGAAATGATTTAAAAATAATATATTAAATTTATAAATAGGATTTTCATAAAATAAATAAATATTATTTACATATATTTATAAGACTTAGATAAATATTATTTATATATATATTGACATAAATAAATAATAATAGTAATACTAATGATAAATATATAATCATAAATATATGAAAGTAAAATATTATTAGTAAAATTAAAACATAGTATTAAAATGTAAAAAGTAAATAAAGCTTGTAAAATAAATGAAAATATTAATCTTAGGGACTAAATTATAATCTAATAAAATTAAATACCTAATTAATTATTTAAAAATACAGGGATTAGATATGTTATTTTATCAATTTATTAATTTAGGGACTAAAATAAAATTATATAAAACATCAGTTATTAAATGTAAAATATTAAAATTTGCATACCTAATTCGAATTATTAAAAATATATGTATTACTAGTGTAGTTTGACCTAATTAATTATTAGGGATCAAAATAAAAGTAATTAAAATTACCAGGGACTAAATAAAGTATTTATCCTAAAATATATAAATACTGGCAGGGACTAAATTATAAATTAATAAAGTTAGAAGACTGTATTAAAACATATTAAAATTAATTTCAGTGACTAAATTGAGAACATTACAAACTTAGAAGGGTTGCGGAAAGGGTTTTACACTTTACCAAATTACACACAGACCCCTCCCCCAAAACGACGTCGTTCGGGGAGGGGTTTTTAAGCCCAAAAACTGGCCTAAAATGGTCGGTCTCCCTCGTTTCCTTGTTTTGTTTCTCTCTCTAAAGAGAGAGAAGCTCTGCCTTCTCTCTACAAATTCCCTCATCGGAGGGATAAGGTCACCGGACGGCCACCATGCTTCGGCTCCGATTCCCGCCGCCGACCACCAGTCACGGTGGCTGGAGTTTGGAAAAATAGCCTAAATCGATCCTCTGTTTCCCCTAAACCAAAATCTAGTTTCTTTTTCTCCTAAAACTCTTTCAATAGACGTAGATCTAAACAAAAACCGAAGGTTTACCTCGGTTTACAAAAGTTTCCGGTGACATTTGGTATCTCGGGGGTAAGTTCTTCTCTTCTCTGTTTTTATTTTCGATTGTTGATGTTTGATGTGTTCTCGTTGCTTCTATGTTCTCCTTTGCTGTTCCCCTTCTCTTCTGCGTGGCTCTCTTTTTTCTCGTCGTTGCTATCTCTTGTCTCTTTCTTGCAGGGAACGGTGGCTTTTATAGCCACCTCGGTGCTCCTCTTCGGACTGGTTAAAGAATGTAAGCCTCGGTGAGTCACCAAAGCTAGGCTGGTGCCGTAGGGATGGTCGTGGGATGCCATCTGGCGTTCTGGAATTCTCCTTTGGTGTCGTGGCAACGACGGCGACGTGGCAGCAGCTGAAGCGTCAACGTGGAGGTGGCGGCTGAGCAGAGGCGGCGGCTGGCCTTCTGGAAGATTGAGGCGGCTGGGAGCTAGGGTTTAGAAAACCCTAGTTGAAACCCCAAATTAGTTTAGGGTTTCAGTTGGGCCATCTGGTTGGGCTTCCAGATTTGTAATTGGGCCCCGATTTTAGCTTGTTTGTAATAATAATAATTTTAATAATAATAATAATAAATAAAATAATAATTATAATAACAATAAAAAAATGGGTAAAAAATTAGTATCTTCAACGAACACTCCTCAACAAAATGGAGTGGCAGAGCGGATGAACAAAACCTTGTTAGAAAGAACAAGAGCAATGTTGAGAGCTGCAGGCCTAGAAAAATCATTTTGGGCAGAAGCAGTCAATACCTCCTATTATTTGGTGAATCGAGCTCCATCAACTGCAATAGAGCTGAAGACACCAATGGAGATGTGGACTGGTAAACCAACTGATTATTCAAACCTCCATGTATTTGGAAGTATTGTGTACCTGATGTACAACTCCCAAGAAATTTCAAAGTTGGATCCAAAATCAAGGAAATGCAAATTCTTGGGGTATACTGATAAATTTACTTGGTGTCGATCCTCTTGTGGCCTGTCAGAAACGTAAGCAACATGATGGTATAAGGTAGAAATAATGGTGTGAAGATATGATTATTCCAATTAAATATTCAAGTGGGAGATTGTTGAAAGTCAACACCGAATGCTGAAATTGTTGAAAAAAATGAAATTTTCAACAATGGGGGCACCGAAAATTAGGCAACAGATTTTGTTGATTTTTTGTATGGGAAAATTACAAATTTAGTCCCTATACTTTAGGATATTTATAAGATTAGTCCTTAAACTTCAACTATAAATACCCTAACCCATTTAGCTTCCAAATCATTCTAGCTTTCTCCCAATACTAGAGAAATTAGAGAGTTTTCTTGAGAGTTGTTTTTTCTTTTTTTCAAGAGAGAATTGTCATTGTTCTCCTTGTTAGATCGAGAGAAATTGTAATTCCTATTTTCTCATAGTAAAATTCTTCTACCGTTGCCTGTGGTTTTTATCCTATATTATTTAGGGGTTTTCCACGCAAAATTTGTGTTTTCTTTATCTTCATTTTTATTTTCTCAAATTATCAGTTGCGATTTTGCTCAATTTGATAGACGTATTCCGCAACACTTCAAACTTCTGCAAAAAATCTGAGTTTGTGTGTAGTTAAGCACGTTCAATTCCCATTAATCGAGCAAGTAAATTTTGTTTTCTTTTTCTGATTGACTCAAATACATTTCGATTCCATTCTTCAAGTTTTGTTCATAGTTGCTATATTTTGGTCCACGTATCACCTCTATGTCCCATGTTGACCAGAGCATGTCTTTAAATTCAGGATGTTGCTACCACAAGAAAACAAATCGAAAAGGTTTGCAATGAGGTTCTACATCCTTCTTCTTAGTTCTTAGTAGCACTGGTCTATGGTCTAAGCCCATTCTATCCAAGTGCAATATTATAGATTATGAAAATTCTGAAAGCCGGCTATCATTCCCCAAGCATCGGTCTAGTCTTTGGTGTAACTATCCCATTGACCAAGTAAACGACATACTGTAGTAGCCCAGATCAATGTGGCCATTATTAAAGACGAAGTCTGAGAAGCTTTTACTAATTTCAGATCTTCCAACACCCCCCCCCCCCCCCGAAATTGTTTTCTCCTTGGTTTAGCAACACATTGAAGTCACCCCCAAGTACCTACGAATGTCAATCTCTAGGGTTAAGTTTCTTCAATTACGTCCATAAATGCTTGCGGATTGAGAGTTATGGGCTTGCGTATACGATTATAACAAATGCTTTCTTCGGCAGTTCTTTACCACTGATTTCAAAGTGAATAAATTGGCTGGACACATGAATAATTTTGATGTTGGTCATACTTTTCCAAAGCAACCAAATCCTACCGTTGAACCCTCTCTCCTCCACTTGAAAGGAATTTGAAAATCCTAGTTGTCGTATCACCGAGTCCTCTTTAGACCCACTCACTCTTGTTTCCATAAATGCAACCATAAAAGGCTTATATTCTCGCATGATCTGTCTGAAATACCTTCAACAACTAGGGCTGGCCACACCTTGGCTACTTCAAAAGAGGCAGTTAACCATAATAAAAATTTAATTGTGGTTTGGGTGTCCTCCACTCACCCCTGGCGTGTTTTCCTCCCGAATATTCTCATCTCCATGGTCACTCGGGTCATCCAAACTAGTTCCTTGTAAGATGTTGAGGACATGCATGACTTTATCTATCTCATTCGTTGAAGATTGCACCCAATCTGATAATTTAGGTCTGGTCGGTGGTTTATGGTGCAATGATTTTTTTACTCTCAAACCTTTTACATTGTCATCTTTTGTCCGTCGTCATTATGATGATTTTCCATTCGCGTTTCTTTCTTTAATTTGAAAATTTCGTCCTGGTGTATCTTTCATTATCATGACAGCCATGTGTTGTTCCCTTTTTTTCCTCATTCCCTAGCTACTACTTGTGGTGATTTCTCCCCCACCGTCGAGTTCATTTGGAAGTTGTGACCAGCTCCTTTTCCATTAGATCCCCATGCCAGGTCTGTCTTTTCCATAGTGGATTCTTTGCTTTTTAATACAATTATTATCGGTGTAATATTATCTGTGGGACCTTTGTTCCCATGTTCTTTCTTACAAAGTGCATGTTGTTTTTTAGTATCATTTGCCTGGACAATCACCTTTTTCCCATTGTTTTGTTGTGTGACCACATTATTCTTATTTTCCTCGGTACCATGTGGGTTTTCATCTTGCGAATTAACAAAGTTCAGATTATCTTTAGATATAAAATTGAGGGCTGCAAATCGCGTGCTGTTAGTTTTGACAGTGTCTTGGTTCGTACTTTTGATTGGTTCACTTCTTTTCCTTTGTCTTCTCATTCTATTTGTAATTATCATCCATAGACCGTATAGTTCATTTACTAGTTCCGTATCCTCTCCACCAGTATTCTCAATTGGTTGTAATGGGATGTCCCCCACTGTATTATTTGACTCCTTATGTAAACCACAACCTGCTTGTGAGTGGCCATAGACTCCGCACTTGAAGCAAATATTCAGGAGGCCTTCATATTCCAGTTTTTTTTTATAAAGTCATCAATGCCTATTCATGGGAGTAGTGGTTTGTTGAGGTCAGCCACCACTGCATTTCTTGCAAATTTTCCCCGCTCACCTTCTGTCGTATTATAATAAATCTTGATTACCCTACCTCGCTCAGCAGCAAGTAGGTGAAACAAAGACTTTGTATAATAGCTGTATGGTAGTTCCGGTAGCCGTGTCCAAACAATAATTTTTGAGGGGTGGTTTTCCTATGTCGTGAACTCTCGACTCCATGGATGCACTGTGAGATAGCTACCGAAGATCATCCATGGACAATCCATTAATACCTTCGTATAATAGTTTTCATCTTTGAAACAAACAAGATAGTAGCTATTATCAAGATCAACCAGCAGAAACCTTCTCTGGGGTTACCACATAGCTTTTGCTTTATTCCAGAGTGCCCTATACCGATGGATTTATCCAGCAATCTTATGATAACGGTATGGCTCATGTTATGATCTATCGATTTATGTATGAGATCGGAAAACAAAATAATAAGATATGGACCACTTCGATCTACCGTTACATTGTCTTTAATTTGAACGCCATCTTCTCGTAAGTATGTTTTTGCCCATCTACAATCAGAGTATGTGGATGTACAGCCCACCCGGTCACGTCTGTGTTAGCCTCACTGGTTGCTTCAACATGAGTACCAAACCCTACTTCCATGTGGTCTTTAAAACCTCCCCTTATGCCCTCGCTCTGGATCTTCTTAGACACACGTTGATCTTTGATTGCCATTGAGGAACCCGATCTCTCAAGGACCTGGGATGAAACAATATCGGTGGCACCGGTCGGTTGAACAGAATCAGTCATGCAGAAACCTTACCAATGCGAAAAATCCTTCCTAGATCTTTGGAGCTTTTTACAAGGGATGATCGGTTGGGTTAGTATTTTAATGGATTATTTATTGGGCTAAGTCTATTTAAACTTTTCAAAGCCTATTTTTATAGGATTTTTGGATAACCCAAACTTAGATTTTAGGTGATCCATATTTGATTTGATTATCCAATTTTTTTGGATATTTAATCCGAATTATCTGAAAAAAAAAAATAAATCCAATAATTAAATTTTAAAATCAGATTAACCGATCAATATATCAAATCAACATATCAATACATAAGTTTTCAATAGTTTTTAAATGGCTCTTGATTTTTTGGCAAAAAAGCACTCGAGGTCCCTACACTTTTTTAAAAAAATGATTCTCATTCTATTTTTCTCTCTCAGTATGACCTTAAAACTCAAAAAAATAACTCAATGTAAACCTTAAACCAACATTTTTTGTCATTGACAAATGAATCCGTTAATTTCTATTGACATGACACATCAAGCAGACCAGCTCCCTCCGTTTAATGTTGACTGAGAATTGAGTGGGTTTATATCAACTGAGGTGGAAAGTAAGTAATTAAAAAAAAAAATTTTTTTACACCGGAAACCTAAACGGAATCATTGATCTTAACATGCACTAATTCATTGTTTTTGAAAAACAAAAGTGAAATGGTTTTTTGGAATAAAAAAATCCCAAGAATTTGAATCTAATCGTCAGAAAAATCTTTGAATCAAATAGACCAAATCCAAAACAAAAATGAATCATTCAGTTTCTTCTTCAACAACCAAAAAATAAATCATGCAATTTGTTCTTCAAAAACTGAATCGTCGATTTCTAAAACCTCTTCATCCCTGGAAAAACCATATTTCTTTGAGTAAAAAGAAAAGAAACTAATCGAAAAAACCAACCAGAGTTTGCAAACTTTGAAAACCCAAAATGAAAAACCAACATTTCTTCCTTCTTCAGTCGGAAAAACCATGCATGATTCCTTCGTCAGTCGAAAAACCCAGAATCAAAATCCATTTTTAAATTACACTTTTATTTGAAAAACCTTTTGTTAAAATTGAAAACTGTATAGAGGATCATTGCAGCATAAATCGATAAGAATCCTTTACTTTGAGTGTTTGTTTCGAAAATCATTTTTTTAGTGTTATGTTTAATTTTCATCTTCTATTTTTGTTCTCACAGGGGAACATTGGTGGAAGGTATATAACAACAAAGGGGTGAGATCTTTATTCTTTAAGTCATTTTGGGGTTTTGTTTACCATAGTTTTTTTTCTGTAATAATAATTTTTTCTATTGTTTTATTATACATATATTTTATTTCCCCCCTGTGAAATCCTTATTTACTTGGTTTTATTGTTTATGTAATAGGATGCTGTGTTTGCCATTATGCTGGTTCTGTTTGCATTAACATTATCGATGTTTGACTTAGTTGTTTCTATAATGTATTGTGTTTGCTGTTTTAGTGTAAGTTTTTACAATTTAATATATTGCTTCTATAATAGCAGTATTGATATATTATATATTAGTGTAAGAATTTTCACGGTTTAATATATTGTTTCAATTATAGTTGTTTATATAATATATTGTTTCTATAACATATTGTTTAGTTTAAGAGTTTTTACTAATTTTTAATTGTTATTTGTGTGATGTTCTTTGGGATTCTGTGTGATAACATGTGAGGATTTAATGTGATTTGAGGTAGCATGTGGTGTACTTGTATTTATATTTTCTTTATAGTTTTGTTTGTTAGCATGTGGTTCATGTAGATTTATCTTTTTCTTTATAGTTTTGTTTGTTAGCATGTGTTATTTAAGTTTATTTTTGTCTTTTACATCATGACATGTGTTATTGCATGTGTTATTTCTTTTAATTTTAATTTTGTCTTTTACAATTTATATAGTATGTTTTATTTCTATAACATGATTATGGCTAATGTTAGCATTTTTTTTCTTGCTAATGTAGTACTATGTTTGGTGATGTTTTTGAAGATATTTATGTGTTGTAATATTTTCATGATGGTAGATTTAAGACAAGTCCGAGGTTTGAATATGTAAATGGAACCACTTGAAAATTTCAAGTTGATCCATATGTGTTATACCTGTGGGATATATTAGGGAATGTGGAACTTTTAGGATATGGACCACACAAATTTGTGTACTAAAGGGCACCTAATTTGAAGTTTGACCGTGATAGTTTGATGTCGATTTACATTGATGATATTGTTAGGCAGGTGATAGATTTATTGCTCAAGAATGGTATTGTAGATATCTATGTTGACCACAAAATTAATGATGATATGGAGAGTCCATAAATCAATATGTGTTGTGAATAAGTTACTAAGGTTGTTGAGGGTGTTAATAAGATTGTTGATGGTGTGATAATTGTGGGTGAGGAGTTAGGGGTTGTTGTTAGGTCTATTGGTGAAGATAAATTAGAAGAAAATTGTGTAGTTTTAGGCATGCGAATGTGGATGGGTTAAGGGCAAATGATGGAGTTTTTGGGCCTGCTGCTGTAGAGGCAAATGATGAACTGATTGGGCCTGCTGGTGTATTTGGGTTAGAGGCAAATAGAGTGTTTGAGCATTCTGTTGTTGATGAAGTAGCATGTGAGGTTTTTGTTGAATAGGTATTTAAGGTTGTTGATGCTAAAGAGGTATTTGAGGTTTCCACCACTGAGGAGCTATTTGAGGTTGTTAATGATGATGAAGAATTTGAAGTTGCTGTTGATAAATAAGTTGAAGTTATTGTTGAGGATGTTGAATTATAGGTTGTTGCTACTAATGTTTTTTAGGATTATGAAGGTGAACATACTGTTGAGGCAACTGAATTAGGGGCTGAAATTGATGAAGAGGATGAAGATGATGATTGTTTCATATGTATTATAGAGTTAACATCTGATGTAGATGATGAAGTTATAAATATCAGAAATAAATTGATATGTGTACAAAAAAGGGGGAAGAAACAAGTTGAAGTTAATGAAGATATTGGAGAGGATGTTGTGGAAGAAGATGTTGTGGAAGAAGATGTAGTAAACGAAATGGTTGAGAAGCTTGAGGGAATGAGAGTGACTACTTTCTTTATTTGAACTAGGAGAATATGGTTATAGTGTGATGACTCTTCAGATATTTGTGGGGCATATTATGGGACACGAACAATATGACTTATATGATTCAAATTGTGACATCCCAAAATGGGAACTTGGCATGAGATTTGAAGAATGTTATCAATTTAAAGAGGTTTTAAAGAAGTATTCGGTGGCAAAATGTATGAATTTGAGGTTTTTGAAAAATGAAGCTAAAGGAAAAGGGTGTGTTGTAAGGCCGACTGTCCTTGGAGAACATCTTCTAGTCATGATAGTCAATTTTATTGCTTTGTTGTTAAGACATATTATCCAGTGCATAAGTGTTATAGGAGTAATAAGCTCACAATGTTATCTTGTAAGATGATTTAGAAGAAATTCAGAGATAGGGTATTAATGGAATCAAAATTGAATATATCGACATTGAAGGAATTGTGCCAAATAAAATTTGGTGCTTATGCAATAGAAAATATGTGTTAAAGAGATAGACCTACCATTTTGAAGGAGATTCTTATGTAGAAGAGTCGCTACAATCTAATCTTGGAAGCATAGTTACAATTCCAGTAGATAGAGATAATGATGGAGTGGAAAGATTCCATAGGATGTATGTTTATTTACATGCAGTGAAGCAAGGTTGGAAAGAAGGTTATAGGCCTTTTATTGGTGTTGATGGGTTCTTTCTCAAATATTTTATGAAAGGAATACTGCTTGTGGCTATTATTAGAGACAGAAATAATCAGATTTTTTTGGTTGTATAGGCAGTTGTTGAAGGAGAAGGAAAAGAATCATGGAGATTGTTTCTACAAAAACTTATGGTTGACTAGAGAATCCTAATACTGATGTACTTATATTAATTTCATACATGCAAAAGGTTGAACTTCATTATTTATCTTATTGTTTTCTATTTTTTATTTTTTATTGCCTGCTCATGAATTTTTGTACTGTTCTTTTGCATGGCCTTATACCAGTTCTAAGGGAATCATTCCTCGATGTAGATCACAAGATGTGTGCAAGGCACATCTATACATCTTGGCATAAGAAATAGAAAGGGATGAACAGAAAAGTTCAATTCTAGAACACGGTAAGAGCAACTTTTGTTGAAGACTTAGATGAATAACTGAAAAAATTAGAAGCTTTGGGGCATGATTCCTCAAACTACCTATTAGAGACCCTTGTGGAGCATTGGTCAAAGACTTACTTCAATGGGACTTGCAAATGTTATGTGGTGGACAATAACATGGTTAAAGCCTTTAGTGGATGGATAGTGCAAGCAAGATGCAAACCTATCATCGACATGCTTGAGAATATTAAAATAATGGTAATGACTAGGTTGAATATTAAAAGGATTAGGACACTCATGTAACACCCAATTCCCTTTTAAGTTTCTGCACACAAGTCATAGATGTCACATAACTTTTAAAAGTTCACTTTTGAAAAACCAGTAATTTTTTTCAATCATAAAACATTTTTATTTAATAAAAATAAAATGTTCATTAACTTATAATTATGAAAACAAATCTTAAAGTTCGAACATATTAAATTTTACATCATCATAAGTCAAATAATTTTCAGAGCATTATCATAATTCTATTACATGCCAACTAACAACATCAAAAGTAAACATAACTGCCATACATTTACTGATGAGGTGACCCTTGATTGGCGATGTCAGATGCAGTCCTTACTTCGCTCGTGCTAATACCTATGCATGAAATCAACACACGCTAAGTAATCACTTAGTGAGGTAAATGTTCTTTTAAAACATACATATACCATATATCTCAAAATATAAATTGATATTTCAACTTATTATAAATTCAGTGGTTTTCGTACACGTAGTGCCGATACGGTAATTCACAAACTCATTATGAATTACGTTGGGTTGCACACATAGTGCCAATACAAAAATTCATAAACTTATTATGAACTTCTTAAGTTGCACACACAGTGCCAATACGGAAATTCATAAACTTATTATGAATTTCTTAGGTTGCACACATAGTGCCAATACGAAAATTCATAAACTTATTATGAACTTCTTAAGTTGCACACACAGTTCCAATAGGGAAATTCATAACCTTATTATGAATTTCTTAGGTTGCACACATAGTGCTAATACGAAAATTCATAAACTTATTATGAATTTCTTAAGTTGCACACACATTGCCAATACGAAAATTCATAAACTTATTATGAATTTCTTAGGTTGCACACATAGTGCCAATACGAAAATTCATAAAATTATTTTGAATTTCTTAAGGTTGCACCATAACGCCAATACTGAAACTCATTATGAATTTTGTGAGGTTGCACACATAGTGCCCTTTCGATAATTGCAATACATACCTTAAGCGTAATGCATCTATGCCTATCATAACATCTAAGTACAAAATAAATGCACTCACCTGGTATTCCTCAATAGGATGCCTTATGATGTCCGAGTAATCAACAACTTTATCTTTACCCTTTTTTTTGCTTGACTCAGGAGCTTGATTTTGATCTACAGAAGCATCCATAATTACACATAAAATACAAATGTTAGTATATTTTCTAACATTTATACTTCTAATAATACTCAAAAGTTCTATTATTTCCAAATTCTATTAAATTTCATCCTATCTTAATATTAGATTAATTGGCATCAATACCCCTCCTATGGTATCGATATTTCTATACTATGGTACCGATACTCCATTTAGTATCGATACCGTTTTTTTATTCTGGAATCCATAGTATCGATACGTTTCTCTCAGTATCGTTACCCACAACAATATCGGTACTACTTGCATCAGTATCGATTCTTTTCATCATTTTTCCTCATATTTAAACCTATAGTATCGGTATTGTTCTTCCAGTACCGATACCTTTACCCAGATTTTTCAGTTTTCATTTCTATTTTTACCCAAATTTCATTTAATTCTCTTACTTTTACCCCCAACAATACTGTTAAACTCATCAAAACTTAACCCAACTAATTATCCTCCATAAATCTTGTAGCATCTAAAATCTCCAAAGAACAACCCAAACTAAGAATCACACTACTATTTCATACATGTTTTTAATCACTTCCAAGGATTCTAATCTCTTATTTACTTATTTGACAAGTCAAATTTACTTATAAATCATAATAAAAACTCATATTTAATTATATCACCCAAATACCCATTTTCTTAAAACTCAAATAAAACCTTCATCTCTTAGTTTCAATCCTCCTTGAACTCTCCTTAATCCTATATATCACTTAAGGTTTCGAATCCAACCCAAAAACAAAAGGAAAACCAACGTTGAAGAACCCTTACCTTGGCTATGGAGGGCACGAGACTACGGGGAAGAAGATGAGAACCACTTTGACTTATCTTATTTTTCCTTATTTAAATATCCTTAATAAATTGAATTTTAAATCCATTTCCTCTAAAGGACCAAGATGTCCTTCTATTCTACCATTCTTACGAATTAGTCTTACATAATTTCCTAAATCAATTATTATACTTTACATTAATTAAATTTAATCCTCTGAATTTTTAAATCCTTTCACTATAATCACTGGCCTGATATTTGGGGTATTACAGTTCTCGCCCTTAAGAAAATTTGTCATCGAATTTTAAGATGTACCTGATGCGAAGAGGTGTGGAAATTTCTTCCTCATGTCCTCCTCTTTTTCCGAAGTAGCCTCCTCGACTTTATGATTTTCCCAAAGCACTTTAACTAGAGGAATCTTCTTGTTACGCTATTCTTTGTTTTCTTGAGCCAAAATCCGCACTAGTTTTTCCTCGCAAGTCAGATCTGGTCGGATCTCTATTTCCTCTGGTGTGATAATATGGAATGGATCTGATCGGTACCTTCTGAGCATCGACATGTGAAAGACATTGTGAATCTTGTTCATATCAGGAGGCAAAGCTAACAGATAAGCTACTGGTCCAACCCTTTTCAAAATCTCATAAGGTCTAATGAATCTCAGACTTAACTTTTCTTTGCACCCAAATCTCAATACTTTCTTCCAAGGCGATACTTTTAGAAATACCCTGTCTCTCACTTGAAATTCAATCTATTTTCTCTTTAGATCGGCATAAGACTTTTGTAGATCGGAGGCTATCTTAATATTGTACTGGACAAATTTCACTTTCTCTTCTATTTCTTTTATCAAATCCAAGCCAACTAGGTCTCGATCTTTTGGTTCAAACCAATTTAATGGTGTTTGACACTTCCTCCATACAAAGCTTCATACGAAGCCATCTTAATACTCGATTGGTAACTGTTGTTATAAGCAAATTCAGCTAAAGGCAAATATATTTCCCACGATCCTTTTAATTCTATCACGCATGGCATGAGCATATCCTCCAATATCTGAATAGTTCACTCTGACTACCCATCTGTTTGCGGATGAAAAACTATACTGAAATTCAATCGAGTACCCAATGCCTTATGCAAGGACTTCTAAAATTTTGAAGTAAACCTTGGGTCTTGATTGGATACTATCGAAACTGGTACTCTATGTAGTCAAACTCTCTTTTTTAATACAACTCCACATATTTATCCATCGAGTAATCTACTCGAACTGGAAGAAAATGAGTCGTATTGGTAAAATTATCCATAATTAACCCATATTGAGTCTTTTTACTGGTGTCAAAGGTAGCCCTGAAACAAAATCCATTGTTACATGTTCCCACTTCCACTCGGGAATGGATATCGGTTTGTAGCAATCCAAAAGGCACTTGATGCTCAGTTTTCACTTGCTGATATATCAGACATCTTGCAACAAAATCTGATACAACTCTTTTCATGTCAGGCCACCAATATCAACTCTTTATATCCTGAAACAACTTATTCTCACCTGGATGCATAGTTAAAGGACTATAATGTGCATCAGAAATAATATCTTTCTTCATTTCTTCATTATCTGGAATGCAAAGTCTTCCACAATAATATAAACATCCATCAGTCCTAATTTTAAAGTCTTTGGCCTCATCTTTTTCTATTTGTTCAACTCTTGCTAAACATTTTTCATCTTGTCCTTGCAACTCTTTTATCTGATCCAGGAGAATCAACTTTAACTTAAGCTCAGCTATCAAGGTGCCATCTTTCTTTAAAGACATACATGCATCTAAAGCTCGTAAAGCTGAAAAAGTCTTTCAGCTAAGTCCATCAACTACCATATTAGCCTTTCTTGGATGATAATCGATCATCATATCATAATCTTTTAAATGCTCGATCCATCTTCTCTGCATCAAATCTAATTCTTTTTGAGTCAACAAGTACTTTAGACTTTTATGATATGTATAAATATGGAACTTCTCACCGTACAAATAATGACGCCAAATCTTCAAAGCAAACACGACCACTACCAATTCTAAGTCATGTGTCGGGTAATTTCTCTCATGAGTTTTCAGCTATCTTGAGGCATAAGCCACTAATTTTCCATCTTGCATAAGTACACATCCCAACCTATTATGAGATGCATCACTAAAGACTACATAATCTTTACCTGACTTAGGTTGTACAATCATTGGTGCCTCTATTACAATCCTCTTTAGCATATCAAAACTTTCTTGGCATTTCTCCGACCAAACAAAGGGCACATCTGTCCATAACAATTTAGTTAGTAGCAAAGCTAACATTGAAAAGTTATTCAGGAACCATCTATAATATCTATCAAGCCCCAAGAAACTTCGAACCTTAGAAACATTCTTTGGGGGTTGCCAATCCACTATAGATTGAATCTTTTTGGGATCTAACTTTATGCCTTCTACGGAGACTACATGACCAAGGTAAGCAATCTATGCTAACTAGAATTCACACTTGGAAAATTTGGCATATAACTTCTTATCTCGAAGAGTCTGAAGAACAACGCGAAGATGAGCATTATGCTCCTCTATTGACTTGGAATACACCAAAATATCATCGATAAATACCACCACTTTAATACCCCAAATATTAGGTCAACGACTTTCTTGAAAAGATTTTTTTAAATTTGGAGGATTAATTTGAATGAATGATAATGGATAAGAAATGACTTAGAAATAGTGCTTAGGACCAATTAGTAACAATGGATGAATAAAGAGGGCATTTTGGTTCTTTAAGAGGAAATGAATTTAAATTTCTTTTTAATTAGGTTTTACAAAGGGGAAAGTTAAAACAAATACCAAGTCATTTCTTCTTCTTCTTTTTCCCATGTTCACGTGCTCTCCCCACAGCCAAGGTAAGTTTTCTTTGAGTTAGTTTATTCTTTAGTTTCTGGACAAGTTTGGAAACCTTAAGTGATATAGAGGCTTAAGGAAGGTTCAAGGATGATTAAAACTAATTTATTAGTGAAATATTTAAGATTGAATGAAATGGGTTTTTGAATGATATGTTGAAATATGAGTTTTTAATTATGTTTACTAGTATATTTGACTCATCAAAGAAGTAAATAAGAGATTATAAGCCTTGGATGTGATTAAAAACATGTTAGAAAAAGTGGTATGATTCTTGATTTGAGGTGTTATTTTGAGATTTTAGATATTATAAGAAGCTAATTGAAGAAAAGTTAGTTGGGATAAGTAAATAAGAGTTTAGTAGTATTGTTGGAGGTGAAAATAAGGGAATTTGACCAAATTTGGGTAAAAATCAAGCTGAAAATGGAAAATCTAGGTAAAGGTATCAATACTGGAAGAACAATACCGATACTGTAGGTCTAAATTTGGGGAAAACAAATGAACAATATCGATATTGATGCAGTTAGTATCGATACTGATGTGGGTATCGATACTATGAGGTAGGTATCGATACCGTGGATTCCAGAATATAGAATGGTATCGATACTGCAAGGGAGTATCGTACCATATTATAGAAGTATCGATACCATAGTATAGAAGTATCGATACCACAGTAGAGGTACGATACTATTGAGTTTGGAAAATTAAAATAGGATAAAATTTTAATAGAAATTGAATCTAATAGTACTTTTAAGTATTATTAAAAGTATAAATGTTAGAGAGTATACTAACATTGGTATGATATGTGTACTTAATGGATGCTTGTGTAGATCGTAACCAAGCCCCCGAGTCAAGCAAGAAAAGGACAAGAGTAAAGTTCCAGAGTAGTTGGATGACATCTCAGCATATTAGGGAGGTATATAAGGTAAGTGCATATATTGTAATTATATGGGATGAGGGAGACTAACAGTTAGTTAACCTCTAATGTTTTGATTTAATGAATGTTTTACCGTATTTGATATATGTTTATAATGTGTATGAAACTGATATTATGAATAATTTTTAGAATAGGAAATGCTCTAAAATGAAAGTTAAATGCCTGACGGTGCATTTTGGCAGAAATGTGTCACTAATGCAAGTTAGATGATAAGATAAATGGCTAACATTGCATTTTGGCAGAAAGGTGCCACTAATGCTAGTTAGATGATAAGTTAAATGTCTAATGGTGCATTTTGGCAGAAAAGTGTCATTAATGCAAGTTAGATGATAAGTTAAATGACTAAAGGTGCATTTTTGACAGAAAGGTGCCACTAATGCAAGTTAGATTAAAAATTTAAATGCCTAATGAGCATTTTTGGCATTAAGGTGCCACTAATGCTAGTTAGATGAAAAAACAATGCATATCAACATAAACAGTGCTACTTATTAGTTTAAATAAATAGATTGTAAAGGATTCTCATTAAGTATATGAATGATCTCGGATTTTGGATAATCATGAAATGCTTATGAATCAATTGTAGTTCATTTACAATATTATGCCTCACTAAGTAAATACTTAATGTGTGTCGAATTCTTGCGTAGGTAAAATCAAAGGGTAGGCAAGTAAGGGGTGTATATAGCAGCAACATCTATCATCAATTTAAGGTTAACTCATCAGTAACAGTAATACAATCATGTTCATTTTGAAACTTAGCTAGCATGTAATCGAATTTAAGAAAAATGCTTTGTAATGGATTTAAAGTGAAAATTGTTAGTAATATATTTCAATGAATGTTTTATTATTGTATTAAAATGTTGGGTTTGAATTTAGAAAAAAAATCTTAATGGTTTTAGAAATAAGTGAATGTTATTATATGTGACACTTAGGACTTGTGTACAAAAATGTATACGAGAAATGGGTGTTACAACCATAAACTGATCCAAGTAGGATTGAAATACTTGGTTCATCAAGTCCATAAATACCGCAGGAGCATTAGTTAAACCAAATGACATTACCACAAATTCGTAATGTCAATGCTGAGTCCGAAAAGCTATTTTTGAAATATCATCATCTTTTATCTTAATTGGTGGTACCTCGACCTCAGGTCTATCTTAAAGAACATTGTTGCGCCTTCCAGTTTATTGAACAAATCATCAATCCTTGGCAGAGGATACTTATTCTTTATAGTCACTTTATTTAATTGACGATAGTCTATGCATAATAACATAGACTTATCATTCTTTTTCACAAAAAGCACATGTGCTCCCAAGGAAAAACATTGGGCCTGACAAATCCTATAGCAAGTAGCTCCTGAAATTGGGCCTTTAATTCTCTTAACTCCATTGGATCCATTTGATATGGAGCCATAGAAATAGGTTCAGAACCTGGGTAAACCTCAATCTAGAATTCCACCTCGTGGTCTGGAGGTAATCTCGGTAATTCCTCTAAAAAACATTTGGAAACTCCCAAACTGTTGGGATATCACCTAATCTCACTTTCGATATTCGAGTGTCTATCACGTTGGCTAGAAAAGTTGTACATGCTTCCAACATCATTTTCTTTGCAGTCATGGCTGATATCACATTGGATGGTGATTTCGCTTTTTCGTCGATTACTACTATTTTAAGGCCTTCTGCATCCTTAAAATATTCGCTTCTTGAGACAATCAACCCATCCATGATGTGGAGAAAACCAATACATGCCTAAAATGATTTTAAACTCAACGAAGGGAAACTCCATCAAGTTTACCAGAAACAAACCCCTTGAATATTTATGGGACATTTCCTACATACCTGAGTTACTCTCCACTATAGCCCATAGGGGTTACCGCTATCATCTCACTAACAACTGGTTCTAAAGGAATTCCTTTAGTTCTAACCAACTTTATACTAATATAAGAGTGGGTGGAACCAGAGTCAATCAAAACAAACACAGGTTCATCAAAAAGATGAAAGTACCTGTTAATATCTCCGGGTCATCTCAATCCTCATTAGTCTTAATATTATAAATTCGGGCCACTCCCCGGGTCTCTTGTCACTGATTGGACTCAGATTATCCTCCGGATCTTCCTCTTCCTCTTAGATTAGATACTGGTACTGATCTCTCAGTTTGCACTGATCTATCTTTGGATCTATTTGGGAAATTTTGAGTATTGTGAACATATTGATCACAGTGAAAACAAGCGCCAGAGAGAAATATACATACCCTCCAGTGTGATTTGCCACATGTCTAACATGGATTATTTCATTCTCCAACCACTCTGCCTGAGCTAGCAGCAAAAGACTGTGATTGCTTACTTTTCTGTGAAGCTACAACAAAACCGTCTCTACTATTGTATTAGAAATTCAAACCCTTTCCCCTCTTTACCTAATGGGAAGTTGAAGACATTCCAACTCTTTTACCGTCTGAAAACCTTGCTCCACTGCTTGAGTCTCCTCTTAAGATCTTTCAATGGCCTTAGCTCAGTTAATACCTTCTTGTAAGCTAGGAAATTTAAAGCCAACATCATCTCTTTCAAGTTAGGCCTCAAGCCCTCGATGAGCCAATTACGTCGAGCTTTGTCATTGGGAACTACCTCAGTAGCAAAACGACTAAGCATGTTGTACTCAGCCTCATACTCTTGTACTGCTTGATTGCATTGTTTCAGATTAAGAAACTTCAGCAGAATTACCCGCATAAACTGCTCCCCAATGTACTTGTTCTTAAACTCATCTTGAAAGAATTTCAGGTCACTTGCTCAGGTAGTGCATACATCGTAGTTTTGTCCACCACACTCGAGCTGATCCCCGAAGTAAAGATACAACTCCACCCAGCTTTTCAGAATTTGAGCACTGTAGACTTTCCAGCTTCACCATAACGTTGTTTAACCATAAATTAGCATCCATCGAAACCTTCGACCCTCTTCTCCCCAGAACTCAAGCTCCCAAACTTCCCAACTCTTTTGGAATTAACATCCGTAGTGCTGGAGGAATAGGGGGAGGCAGAGGGTTGAAAACTCTAGATTGCATCGAGAGCCTGCATCAAAGCTCTAAACTCTGGCACTGGCATACTCTGATGAACCGGTGCACTAGCATTTTCAGACGGAACTGGTGCTCATTATTAGCTTAATAGCTTTAGTTTCCCGATTATTCTATAATTTCTTGACCAGTCGCTCTCCATGAATTCGTAGAATCCGAACATCTAAAAAACATACATAATGATAACACTCAAATTAGTAAGGAGTGATTTCAATCATATTCTAACTACACCATATCAGTAACCTTGACATCTTAGTGGCATGTAAAACCTTTTTACAGTAAAATACACCTGGTTTCAACCGAGAATCAACTAAACCTGTAGCTATGATACCAATAAATGTAACACCCATTCGTATGCATTTCCGTACACGAGTCATAGATGTTACATAACTTTAAAAGTTTATGCTTTTGAAAAACCAGTAATTTTTTTCAATCATAAAATATTTTAATTTAACAAAAATAAAACGTTCATTAACTTATAATTATGAAAACAGATCTTAAAGTTCGAACATATTAAATTTTACATCATCATAAGTCAAATAATTTCAGAGTATTATCATAATCTATTATATGCCAACTAACAACATCAAAAGTAGACATAACTATCGTACAGTTACTGATGAGACGACCCTTGCTTGGCGATGTCAGATGCACTCCTTACTCCGCTCGTGCTAATACCTACACGTGAAATCAACACATGCTAAGTAATTACTTAGTGAGGTAAATTTTCTTTTAAAACATACATATACCATATATATCAAATATAAATTGTATTTCCAGTCATTATAAATTCAGTGGTTTTCGCACATATTGTGCCGATACGGTAATTCACAAACTCATTATGAATCACGTGGGGTTGCACCCATAGTGCCAATACAGAAATTCATAAACTTATTATGAACTTCTTAAGTTTCACACAGTGCCAATACGGAAATTCATAAAATTATTATGAATTTCTTAGTTTGCACACATAGTGCCAATACGAAAATTCATAACTTATTATGAGCTTCTTAAGTTGCACACACAGTTCCAATAGGGAAATTCATAAACTTATTATGAATTTCTTAGGTTGCACACATAGTGCCAATACGAAAATTCATAAACTTATTATGAATTTCTTAAGGTTGTACACATAGTTCCAATACAGAAATTCATAAACTCATTATGAATTTTGTAAGGTTGCACACTAGTGCCCTTTCGGTAATTGCAATACATACCTTAAGCATAATACATTTACGCCTATCATAACATCTAAGTACAAAATAAATGCACTCACCTGGTATGCCTCATAGAATGCCTTACTGGTGTTCGACTAATCGACAACTTTATCTTTTGCCCTTTTTCTTGCTTGACTCAGGAGCTTGATTTTGATCTACACAAGCATCCATAATTACACATATAATACAAATGTTAGTATATTTTTTAACATTTATACTTCTAATAATACTCAAAAGTACTATTGTTTCCAAATTCTATTAAATTTCATCCTATTTTAACATTTTAGACTAACTGGTATCGGTACCCCTCCTATGGTATCGATCCTTCTATACTATGGTACCGATACTTCATTCAGTATCGATACCATTTTGTATTCTAGAATTCATAATATCGATACCTTTCTCTCAGTATTGATACCCATAACAGTATCGGTACTAGTTGCATCAATATCGATATTGTTCATCCTTTATCCTTACATTTAAACCTATAATATCGATATTGTTCTTCCAATACCGATACCCTTACCCAGATGTTTTAGTTTTCATTTCGATTTTTACCCAAATTTCATTTATTTCTCTTACTCTTACCTCCAAATACCATTAAACTCATCATAACTTAACCTAACTAATATCCTCTATAATCTTCTTGTAACATCTAAAATCTCCAAAGAACATCCCAAAATAAGAATCACAATACTTTTTCATACATGTTTTCAATCACTTCCAAGGCTTCTAATCTCTTATTTACTTTTTTGACAAGTCAAATTTACTTATAAATCTCAATAAAAACTCATATTTCATCATGTCACCTAAAAACCCATTTTCTTAAATCTCAAATAAACCTTCATCTCTTAGTTTCAATCCTCCTTGAACTTTTGTAAAGCCTCTATATCACTTAAGGTTTCAAAACCAACCCAAAAAATGAAAGGAAACCAACGTTGAAGAATACTTACCTTGGCTTTGGAGGACACGGGACTACGAAAGAAGATGAAACCACTTTGACTTATCTTCTTCTTTCCCTTATTTAAATATCCTTAATAAATTGAATTTTAAATCCATTTCCCTCTAAAGGACCAAAATGTATTCCATTTTACCATTCTTACGAATTAGTCTTACACAATTTTCTAAATCAATTCTTGTACTTTACCATTAATTCAATTTAATCCTCAGTTTTTTTAAATCCTTTCACTATAGTCACTGACCCAATATTTGGGGTATTACATGACAAATGGAGAAACAACATCTCAACAAAAGCTCTTAAAAAGTTGGAAAGGATGGCCATTTCCACTCAATGTAGGCTTATATGGAATGGTGATGGAGGGTTTGAGGTTATTCATTTGGATAAACAACATGTGGTTGATTTAAAGAAGTTGACATGCACTTGTAGGGAATTAGAACTCAGTGGGATTACCTATTTTCATGCCATATGTGCAATGTAACAAAACTGCAAATCACCTAAAGATTATGTTTCTGAATGATACAGTAAGGAAAAGTATATGACAAGTTACAAACATATCTTGCAACTTGTGAGAGGAAAAATTCTGACCGAAGAATCTTGCTCTAATTATCCCTCCTATATAGTCAAGGTCCAATATGAAATGCCCTAGAAAAAGAGAAGAAAAGATAAAGAACGAGCTCAAAAAATTGATATTTGGGAAGTATTGAAGATTGGGGCTTAAAATGAAATGTGGTCATAGTAAAATAGGTCATGACAAGCAAACTTGTCCACAGAAAATAACAAATGATGCTTCAAGTCAGGTATACTTATTCAATTTTGTTTCAAATTGTGTTGTGGAGGTTTTGTATACACTAACTTTATGGAATTCCAAGTGAATACAAATGTAGCCACATCGTCTAAGAAGTCAACCACATCAAATTGTAATGCAAGAATCGTGATGGACCGTCTAAAAAAGGAAAAGACAAATTGGTATTGGTATTTATGCCAATATGAACACTAGTGAAGAAATACTTAATTTAAGTATTTCATATGTTTTCCTAACACCTACTGCCTATATTTATTCAAATGATTTAATGAATATTTTATAAGTTCAAATATGTGACATTTATGACACGCCTATATTGGAAATGTTGAAAATATTGGAAATGTTTGAAATAAGCCAATTTATTTAACTGATTTAGTTTCTGTGCATTTGTTTGAAATGTTGGAAATATTTGACATTTATGACATGCCTATATTTAATGAAATGTTTATATTGAAGTCATCTATTTATATTGAAATGTTGGAAATAGTTGGTTTACTATTTGTCTGAAATTGTGTGAAATGTGAAAATTCAGGTAGTGAAATGTTTATGTTGAAAATATTTGACATTTTTTATTTGTATATTCGGTGCACTTTTCTGAAATGTTGGAAATGTTAATTGTATTAGCTTGCATTATATTTAATTGCAGTTATTTACTATTTGTCTAAAATTGTAGAAATTCAGTTGTTTAAATGTGTGAAATGTTGGAATTTTTTATGAATATACCTGTTAAATTTCTTTGCAACATGGATTTTTGAGTGAAAGGGTTATGACAACCCCTATTAATTCTTCAAAGAAGATTGGAGCTCATACTTTCCGGTTTCATCTTACATGTGAGGGTCCTGGATTGAACTGGAAAGGGAAGAAGGGTGTCACTATTAGTTTGCTTCCAAGAACATTTTGATGCCTTCCGAAAGTATCCTGGAATTCGAATTACACAATGATACTTGGTGGAACAAACTTTGATTTTTGTTCATGAAGATAAAGTCAAGTTTTGTATTTTGGTCTTTTGTTTTGTATGCAACAAGCTGGTCTTTTATTTTGTATGAAACAAGCTGATTGATGGAACTTATATGATAGTCTAAACAATGCTCGTTGAAACTAACTTTGATCTTTGTCTTTCTAAACTATTACCATATATATATATTGGAAAAGTCGATTTTTTTATAACAACAATTGTAACATTTTTTTTTTTAACTCTGAAATTAATTATAAATTATATTATTATCAAAATTGTTCAAATAATTTAAAAATATTTTTTCATTGGAATTTATAAAATTCAACATATTATAACAATTCAATATTTAGAATTAACTCAATATAATTTACACTTTAACTTCAAATAAAAATTAAACATTATTTATAATAATCAATAATAGCTAATAAATCATAAATTTTTAGAGTAGTCAATAAACCATAAGTCCTTTGGAACAAAATTAGTAAATCGAAAATACAATAAGTCATAATTCTTAATCCATTCTCTAACTAAATTAAACATCAATCAACAAACCAAAATCATTAAACATAAGATAGTAAACTTAAATGCTAAAACATTTAACCCATAAACTAAATGCTTAAACTCATAAACACCAATACAACTACTACAAAAATTATCCAAGAAAATAGTATCTCATTAATATACAAATTTCCCACTCTCCTATGTTTATGTTTATAAGCATGTTCTACTTCAAAAATTAATTACTTCTTAATCGAATTCAACTGAAACTTTAGTTCTTCAACTTTGAAATGATCATTTCATTGTATCAATTTTTAACTCCTCATTTTCTTTCACAGCTCATAAATTAGAACTTCGCTCTTTGAGACATTTCTTCATCATATCATTTGAAGAACTTACAATATGAATTCTTGAAATTAGGAAAGTTAAAAAATCTTCTACATGATTTTTTCTTTTATAAGTTGTCCACATAGGGCTTTTAAAACAACATTTCCATTATCGAAACCATTTTTAGGTGATTCGAAAATAGTAATGTTTTTGGGTGATTCGAAATAGTCATGGCAAAAAATATGTTTTGAAAATGGAAGTCGCCATCGGTCATTTTGGGTTAGGTACGACTGAATACCTTTAAATTGGGTATGCGTTTCAAACTAGGTAAAATAAGTTTGTGAGCCGATTATGTGTGGGAAAGGTTAGAGCAACCCCACAACTCCCAAAACACAATGTTAATTTTTTTCAAATAATTGTGAATACGAATTTAGCCTAATTTTAATCTTACATATGAATGCAAATTTTAAAGAAAAATAGTGGACCTCGTTTGGAAGCAATAACGTGTGTTTGCACTCATTTGAAAAGTAGATCCACATATCTTGAAAATGAGTTACTTTGTTACATACAACTCAAAAGGTCGCAATCAAATCACTTAGGACACTACCTCTTTTAGTCGGCATAAAAATAATTTGTCTCAACCTTTAAAAGATGAAAACAATTTTCTTGTAATGCATATTTTAAAAAAACTTCTACCGCTTATGGAAAACCTTAACCCTCTCACACGGAATAACGACAATCAGTCGTCGCCTATCTTTATGGCTCCGACACCCCCTCTGTACGGTGAGAACTCGGTTGAAACTTTCTTTGGTCATGAAGTATTGCATCGTCGCAGTTGGAAACCGGGGTCCCCCTTCCCGGATGAAGATCAACGTGCGACCAAAAAAGTACGTAATAAGGAGGAGGTTGATCGTATAGAGGAAGATCATGCTTTTGTGGAAGATTAGTCAAATACTGTCAGCGTTGATAAGGATACTGGGAATCAAAACAAACAGTCCTATGCCAGTGTAGTAATGGGTCACACGAAGGGGATCGCTGATGTGGTATCGCTCAAAGCCATGGACGATGTGGAGGTCCTAGATGGTGAGTGCGTTGTAGATAAAATGGTCCGTATCCGGTGATCCAATTTGCAGATCAGGTTCATGACAAAATTGATTATAGCATGCGGGGTTCGGTAATAGTTCGGCTTCTCGGATGTGCCATTGGCTATAAAACATTGTTAAATCATATTGGAGTACTATGGCAACTGCAAGGACAATATCAACTTATTGATTTAGAGAATGACTATTTTCTGGTAAAGTGAGAGCGAGCATGATTATACTCATGTTTTGATGAAAGGGCCGTGGAAATATTCGGGAGTTATCTTACGGTCCAACCATGGAGTCGTACGTTTTTCCATAATGGAAAATCATCCATCGCAAGTTATTGTATGGGTGAGATTACCAGGGCTTCCATATAAACTATTCTAAATCAATATTTTGTCGTATTGCTATGGTTATTGGCCAAGTTGCGAAAATTGATTATGGCACGAATTAGGGGGAGAGGCCGATTTTCTCGCTTGGGGGTATTGGTGAATTTAAATAAGCCACTTATCCCATGTATTAAGATTGATGGCTTCTGGCAAAAATTGAGTATGAAGGCTTACAACAAATCTATTTCCAATGTGGAGTGTATGGACATTAGAAGGAAAATTATGTTATGTTGAAGAGAATACAAGACATGAAGGTTTAGTTAAGGAACCTAGCGTGGGGCTAGACGAAACGGCAGGTAACGTGGAAGCTGGCTTCGGACCAAGGATGATAGCGGAAACACGTTCCATAAAGCATGCATAATAGACCAATCATATACATCCATGCATTTATCCATTATAAACATGTTCCATAAAGAACGCAAGAGGTAGTAAAGTATTACCTTGATTTTGTGCTCCACCGATGAACATTTAAACTCCATTCGATCACTCTGGAACTTGAATTCAACGTCCAATAATTCTTTGGATACATAGCACAAAATTTTTGTCAGAAATTAAACTTAATTGAGAAACCAAATTGAATCCGAAGATAAACACTGAAAATGGGTTACCTAGTGCTAATTTGGAAAAATAAACTTCATATCAAACTCAAGACGTCGAAAAAGATAAAATATGACTTTCCAAAAATTTTGACTTTTCTGTCAAAGTCAATGGGTTGACTCAGAAGAGTTGACTCAGACAAGTTGACTCAAACGTTGACTTGATTTAGACCAGTCTGACTGAGTCAGTTCGATCTAGATGGGTCGATTCTAGAACCCTCTTTGACCTACAAGAGGCCCCATATGCACTTTCGGCACGTGGTACCACGTGTGACGGTAACAAGGATCGCTTTTATTGACCGTATCCTTGGTCTCCTACACACTCGAATTCATGCATTAATCACCAATTTCACAACAAAACTTGCTAAAATCACCAAAAAATATTAGAACCGAGCTTACCCCTCTAGTGTCAATGAAATAGTGACAATGCTTTGACCCAAGGGTTTGAGGTGGGACAGACGAATCCGAAAAACAAGGTGGTGCGGTAAGTGTTTAAAATGTCGAATTTCATTCGACTAAATTTGCGTCAACCAGTGGCCATTTTCATTAGGGATATGGGTTTTTGTCGGCTTGAGG